>NC_134485.1:2443384-2497368 GCF_040206685.1 Ascaphus truei | reverse complement strand
CAAGCAGCGGTACTGTGTGTGTGTAAGTAACAAGCAGCGGTACTGTGGGTGTGTAAGTAACAAGCAGTGGTACTGTGGGTGTGTAAATAACAAGCAGCTGTACTGTGTGTGTGTAAATAGCAAGCAGCGGTACTGTGGGTGTGTAAGTAACAAGCAGTGGTACTGTGGGTGTGTAAATAACAAGCAGCGGTACTGTGTGTGTGTAAATAACAAGCAGTGGTACTGTGTGTGTGTAAATAAACAGCAGTGGTACTGTGGGTGTGTAAGTAACAAGCAGTGGTACTGTGGGTGTGTAAGTAACAAGCAGCGGTACTGTGGGTGTGTAAGTAACAAGCAGCGGTACTGTGGGTGTGTAAGTAACAAGCAGCGGTACTGTGGGTGTGTAAGTAATTTAACCCCTCCTTGCCCGGCTCCTAAGGAGGTGACACTATGAGGTTGGTAGTGGCGCAGACTCTTTACTTTCTCAGGGCGCCGACGCTCACGCTGGCTGGTGGTGTAAGCGCTCAGGGTAGTAAGAAAGGACACCCGGAACTTTACTCACAAACAGGACAGGTTTTATTGGCACAGGACAGGTCTCATACATAGAAATCTTCCCGGGACCCCAGTACAGTTGCCGGGGAGGGACACACGGCTTCGGTCACGTCTTTATTCTCCCCACAGCATGTGGGACGTACAGTACCCCTATATATAGTGCCAGCAGTTCCTCCCAATACAGGGGGCTGGCGCGCTTCAGCGCAGGGGCTGCGGGTATAGCAGCTCCCAGTGTGGTGCTCCCCCCAGTCCCTGTTCTAAGACCCCCCAGGACATGGTTACACCACCCAATTCTTCCCACAGGCAAAGGGCTAGAGAGGGGAATCCTTCTGTGATTGTGGCTAGGAAAGGTGACCCCAAAACATAGACCCCCGCCCTGCTTCTCCTGATATAGTTGGGGTACTCCTGGGGTCTAGGGACCCCCTATATTCCCATATTTATACCGCAGTGACCTCACAGGTCGCCATGGCGACAGAGGGAGTGGGTGTGCTCTTCAGTTCATGAGACCCTTCTTGAATAGGGGGAACTCCGCCTCTCACAACAAATATATAAATGTCCCCATTTTGCAACAACCCTCCAGACATTAACCCTTTATATACAAACTAGTAACCCAGCAGCGAGGTTACACTTAGGCTGCGCTTATAGTGCCGGCGACAGCAACGAGACGTCGCGGCAAAACAATGCATTGCCACCATCGCGTGCGCTTATAGTAAGCGCGACGTGACGGATTGGTCGCGATCGCTGGAAGTCATCTCAATTTGATTTTCCAGCGACCGTCGCGTCACCGGCACTATAAGCGCGGCCTTACACAGCACAACACATATAGTGATACAGTATGCAATTGGTATACGCTTCTATATTACTTCTATACGCTCGCTCCCACAACACGGACTAAACAGAGTCATTCATGGCAACAGTCAGATATCAGGTATGCAAGATAATATATATATATATATGTAGCCCTTTTTGTGAACCGGCCGACCCACCCAATCTCACATTGGCCCCTCGTGGTCTAACCGGTTCCTTTCCCTGCAACACACCTGCTCTAAGGGACTACTGGTACTGCATAACCTGTGGCTTCAGGAGATCTGAGCCTCCGCTAGCTGGGAGCCTGGGGAAACCCTTAACGTTACCTGGTGCAGCGCCTCCACTTACCCAGGATCCCCGTTATGAAAGATAGCCCTGGGTAAGAAATACAATAACACACGTATACGATAAACCAATAACTAACACTTTACTTGACACACACACATATAACTCATTACATAACATCACATAACATAACCAGATGCTCTATCCGCATCACCTCAGCCCAATGTCTGGTGTTCCCACCCAGTGTCCTGTGATCCCCCACACCCAATGTCCCGCAATCCTACGGAAGGTCGTGGGTGACTGCGCAGTCACTAAATTAAGCTAGGGCCCAGTTGGTGCACTTATATACAGAAGTACCTTCCGAGCACTCCGATGCTCGGGACCGCAACACACTTCTCAAAGGGTCAGACGTCCGTCTGATCCTATCCAGGTACTTCTGCCGGTAGACCCCAACGAGGGTCCCACCGCTCCACGGGTACTGCAACCGGATCACGGCAACACCAACCGCATGGGAACAGCAACCGCCGCTATCCCTATCACTAACTACTCATAGAGTGACAGCAACCCTAACCTAGGGCCTGTCCCTGATGAACCGCAACCTGGGATGGCTTGGGGAAAACTCCTAGGGCCTGTGGAACAATAACCTGCCCCCTCCCCTAGCTACCCAGTCCTACCTGTAACTCTAATCCTAACAGCGCCTACAGCAGACACACAGCTCTCTGTCAGCCTGCAGACTTCACACACGCTGCACACACTGCGCCCAGCACATGCAGCGACACACACACATGCAGCTGCACTCACACACAGCCACCTGAATCCCGCAGCAAATCCACTGCTTGCACGCTGTGCCTATTTGCCAGTGCCCACAGCCCTCTCCGCTGTGGCACTGCCAAACCTGCACCTTCCGCACCTAAGGGTGACCTCCCTAGCTAGGGCCGTCCCTCTTCAGTTACCCCCTGCCCTTACCGGGAATTGGGGCCTGCCTGGGGATCTAGGGAGAACCCTTACCTGGTACAGGAGCCACACGCTCCCTGCACCCTTCCTACCCCTTCCTTCTCCTCTGCCTGACTGTTTCTGCAAAGCCCGGGAAATGTATCTATATTCCCGGGCTGAGCTTCCTCCAGCCCTATTGGCCGCAAGGGAGCACCTGACCTCTGTCTCCCTAAGCCTCCTGGGAGTTGTAGTCCCCAGGGGCTGCCTAAAGCATTGGGGCCGCGTGCGCACTTGCCCTGCGCATGCGCGAACCCCTAATGGCCGCCTCAATCTCCCTCTACACTTCCCTACTCTCGCGCGATCTCTCCCTATCCCTGGAGTCCTATCGCGCGCTTGCCGCCTCCTGCGCATGCGCAAACTAACGCGCAATGGCGGCGCACTCTCCTCCAGCCGCCGAGCCGGTGGCAACGCGATCGCGGCCCTAGCGACGGCCCGATCGCGTCCCCGGCAACCGGCCTGCGCCACGATACCTAGCGCTGCTCCCTGCTCTGGCCCCCACCCTCGCGAAGTGCCGGCGGGTCCGTCGCAGCCTCCGGCGGCACCCGCTACCACACGGCACTCGCGGAGAGAGGCCAAGGAGGGAAAAACAACCTCGGGGCTACATATATATATATATATGTAAAGAAACTTCCTATAAAATGGATTTAACATATAATAGAGATCTTCACGTACTGTAGTATCTAGTTTTGCATTGCAATATGCATTGCAAAGTGCTGAGGGGCCCCTCTGGGTAACAGATTAATATATGAGTAAAAACTGGCTATTTTTCCCTTTTCTCTCCCTCGCTCACTGAATCCCCCCCAGTATATTCTTATTTCTATGTACTATATTATATATACTATTTCTATGTACTATATTATATATACTGTTTCTATGTGTTCCCCTGCTGGGCTGGGATAAGTATTCCTAGCTCCTGATTCTGACCCAACCATTACCACATACCCAGAACGCAGCATGAAGAGGCTCAGTGAAGGTGGCAGAGACGGTGTGTAAGTGTCTGATCGGGTCACACAGCTGATAAAAGGACAGCCGCCCAGCCTCATAGTCCAGGAATATTCCTAATCTCTGCACGGGCGACTCGGGGTATATCTGTGTTTCTATTGAGTCATGTCTCACTGAATGATTATTACCCCACATGTGCAAACACCAGGACTTCTTATTCCATCCTATGCAGGACTGATCTCCTTCCCTTTCTATACTGGGATAGGAAATCCCTACCCCCCTGTTCCCTGATCTCAACCTCCCAGTAATGTTGTCCTGAGGAAAAACTCCTGCTGCTTAAAACCTGATAACGCTCAAATCTCTCTGGTGTATCCGGGCGTAACTGGTTTCTTCCTGACCAGGATGCAGTTCTCAGGTCACCTGATACAGATACATAATTACCCGCTGTATTTACATCCAGTAATATGCCTGAATCCCCCTGCACACAGAACCCGCTCTTTGCTTTTAGATCAGTCACAATATCAGCTAATCGCTGTAAGGTCAGTGGGATCAGTACCTCATACAAATCCCCTACAGCAGGGACCTTATTACCCTCTCTCTCTCTGTCCTCATTATCTCCCTCCTCAGCATCACAGAAGTCAGCATTGTCTGATTCCCGTCCCTGTAAGGCCCCGGACATGTTACCTGCTTGCTGGCGGAAGCGCGCTGAGGCGCGCTCCCGCTCAGCACTGAGCCCCTACAGCCGCAATTAGAGCGGCTTTAGTAGGGGCTCACCTGCGCTTCCGCGCGCTTGCGGAAGCGCAGGTCTTGGGGGAATTTAAAATTCCCCCGCTTGCCGGCGAGACAGGCCGGTTACGTGAGCGGTTCGCCCAATGAGGGCGAACCAGCTCCGTGATGTCACTGGCCCGCCCCCGGCCAGTGACGCGCCCGCCCCCTGACGGTCTGTCCCCCTTCTACCCCGATCCATGTCTCGTGTGTGTGTGTGTGTGTATGTGTGTGTATGTATATGCGTGTGTGTGTGTGTGTGTGTGTGTGTGTGTGTGTGTGTGTGTGTGTGTGTCTTTGTGTATGCATGTGTGTGCCTTTGTGTATGCATGTGTGTGTGTGTGTGCCTTTGTGTATGCGTGTGTGTGTGTGTGTGTGTGTGTGTGTGTGTGTGTGTGCCTTTGTGTATGCATGTGTGTGTGCCTTTGTGTGTGTGTGCCTTTGTGTATGCATGTGTGTGTGTGTGCCTTTGTGTATGCATGTGTGTGTGTGTGTGCCTTTGTGCGTGTGCGTGTGCGCATGTGTGTGTGTGTGTGTGTGTGTGTGTATGTGTATGCGTGTGTGTGTGTGTGTGTGTGTGTATATGTATATGTGTGTGTGTGTGTGCATGCATGTGTGTGTGTGTGTATGTGTATGCGTGTGTGCGCGTGTGTGTGTGTGTATGTATATGTGTGTGCATGTGTGTGTGCATTGTGTGTGTGTGTGTGTGTGTGTATGTGTATGCGTGTGTGTGTGTGCGTGAATATATTTATCAAAGTTGCACAATGTTAATAAATAATTTATTCTCACAACATGTCTTTTTTTTTTAATTTTTAAAATATTATATTACACACACACACACACACACACGTTCCCCAGTGACACACACACTGACAGCTACCAACACACACATTGATACCCGCCTCCCAAGCGCTTGCTGTCTCCTCTGTAAGGACAGCAAAAAGCTCCAGGTAGAGCGAGCGGCAGCAAGCGAGAGCGAGCAAGCGCCAAACATGGCCAAGGCCTAAGACAGTTAATGGATCAGTGATGTTGCTCAGCTCCTCAATGTGAAGCATCTTCCTGGACAGCTCGTCCTTTTTTATTTCCAGCTGCTGGATTAGATCAGAGACTCGGAGAGAAACCTGCTCTTCCCACCTGGTGATCTCACTCAGGACTCGCTTCTCTAGGACTTCCAGCTGTTCCCTGATGTCCCTAATCAGGGCAGTGACTCGGGCTGTCACCCCAGCTGCTTTTTCTTGCGCTTCTCTCCTGCGTTCCTGCAGACTCTGGGCTCTTTTCTCAGTCTCCTCTCTCACTGAGGTCAGTTTCTCCAGAACATGTCTCAGTTTCTCCTTCTTCTTCTCAGAGGCCTCATTCAGCGACTCCACCTGGTGTCCCCTGTGCTCCCCAAACACCCAGCAGGACACACAGATACAGGCAGCATCCTCAGTGCAGTAACACTTCAGGATCTCCTTGTGGACGGGACATTTCCTGGTCTTTAGGAAAGTGGATGGCTCAGTTAAGACGTGTTCCTCTGACTTGCTGTGTTTCTTTAGGTTTTTATCACACAGGGAGGCGTCACACAGCAGACATGTTTTAGCAGCGGGTACAGAGGAGTCACAGTAAGTGCAGAAGATCACCGCCTCCTCCTGCTCCGGCTGAGTAGAAAGGAAACGCTCCGCTATGTTACACAGCTTCAGGTTCCTCTGCAGTGCAGGACGCTCCTGAAACTCTACTCTGCATTCAGGACAGGTATAAAGCCCAGATCCCCCCTGGGAATCCCACACACTCCCAATACAGCCCTGGCAGAAGTTATGCCCACATCTCAGCATTACAGGCTGGGTATAAATGCTCAGGCAGATGGGGCAGGTTAGCTCCTCTCTCAGACAAGCAGACGCCATGCTTGGAAGCAGCAAGAAGAAATGAAACTGAAACTTTCTTATCTCTCATATAACCAGTGGGGCGTTTCCCTTCTCAGCACACAGGGGCGGGGAGTTTGTTACTCAGACTTTAGAATCAGACTGTTAACCCTGTAAGTTCCTGACTGCAGTAGGCAATATGAAGAATAAGATCATTTAAATTCATTTGCAGCATGTTACCTATCTGTGCTCAGGTGTTTGGTGACATGTCACAGATGTTGCACTTCAGGGTTTAAGTAACCGTTTAAGTCAGCTGCGTGTTAAACACCTCAGCATGTTCCTGCAGTACATGGGGACCCAGTAACAGTACTAGGAGCCAGCAGAGAGATGCCTGGAGGAGGAAGCTGAGTGAGAGGGAGTGAGGTTACCAGCAGCATGTTCCTGCAGTACATGGGGACCCAGTAACAGTACTAGGTGCCAGCAGAGAGATGCCTGGAGGAGGAAGCTGAGTGAGAGGGAGTGAGGTTACCCGCAGCATGTTCCTGCAGTACATGGGACCCAGTAACAGTACTAGGAGCCAGCAGAGAGATGCCTGGAGGAGGAAGCTGAGTGAGAGGGGTGAGGTTACCAGCAGCATGTTCCTGCAGTACATGGGACCCAGTAACAGTACTAGGAGCCAGCAGAGAGATGCCTGGAGGAGGAAGCTGAGTGAGAGGGAGTGAGGTTACCAGCAGCATGTTCCTGCAGTACATGGGGACCCAGTAACAGTACTAGGAGCCAGCAGAGAGATGCCTGGAGGAGGAAGCTGAGTGAGAGGGAGTGAGGTTACCAGCAGCATGTTCCCGCAGTACATGGGGACCCAGTAACAGTACTAGGAGCCAGCAGAGAGATGTCTGGAGGAAGAAGCTGAGTGAGAGGGAGTGAGGTTACCCGCAGCATGTTCCTGCAGTACCTGGGGACCCAGTAACAGTACTAGGAGCCAGCAGAGAGATGCCTGGAGGAGGAAGCTTTGCTCTCTCTGTGTTCCAGCATGTTCATGCTCCTGTTTATCTCTGGATCTCCCTGGTTTGACCTCTGCTCGTCCTGGACTACTCTGCTGTCTGTTACCCCTGAACCCTGCTTATGAACTCTACCTTGCTGACCTCTGTAACCCCTGGACTTGGCTTACGAACTCGGCTATTCTGACTTCCGGATCCCTGGACTCTGGCGCACGGACACCACTATTCTTACGTTATACCACCAAGGCGTTGCAAGTATCACTAACTATCTTTCAACAGGCCCAGCAACGTCATACCACACTCCGGGCACGCCCTCACTGCTGTGCGTGTGTGGTAATACCCTTCCCACCTCAGTACTGGGGTCTTGCCAGGTCTGCGGGCATACAGGCGTGACACTTACATAACCCTAAATAAAATGTCACTGTCACGTTGGACCAGAACTTATTAACAATTTTATATTTTTGGGATTCTCGATTGAGCACGGGCAAAATAAATTATCATTTATTTCCATGATAGACAAACACACGACAACCTCAGAATACACTTAATAATCACTTACTGGGATGGGGAAACGAAATAAATTGTCCATTGAACGAAAGATGTGAAAATAAAGCCTTTGGGTTACAATCCTTTTGGTTACGATGTCTTAACCCCTTGCGTTCTGGAACCGCTGCCGCTGTACTTGGATGGGATCTTGAACCACGCTTGAAGAAATCATGAATCACTCTGGTGATAGCTCGGCAGGCATGGTTATAGAGTTTACAGTCCTATCCCTAATATGCAAGCCCAATCCCCTCCATGGGAACATTTAACCCACCAATCCCTGTTCTGCCCATGCTAGGAACTACTGGCAAAACTGGCTTCATGGTTTGCACAGAGCATGTGCAACAGAAATGTCATCTTCCCCCACCTGGCCACTTGCTAACTAGCATATGCCATCCTGTTTTCTTCCTGAATGCCGCTCAGTCTAGCTAGGCCAAAGGGACCCTTTTGATCTAAGGATATTGGGGCTTCAATTAGCACGGAAGGGCAAACAAATGATTTGGTCTTTCCTGCTAACAAGAGGTTAACACCTTTGAATCCTGCTAAGCATTTCAAAGCCCAGGATTACACCCCCCCAAGTGTCATCTCCTTATAATGTTAATTTCCTTACTCTTAACATATGTGCATGTTAATACATTCATTGCTGGGCACAGGAAAAGCTTCCTGCCGGTACCTTTTAAAACATAACTAAACTCAGTTTATCTATCTATATATATATATATAAAGCAACTGTAAATATTACTGTATCTTCATTTGCATGTTTTAGACAGGTCTGCAACCCTGTCTTTCCCCATTGTCACCCAGCATACAGCGCTTCCACTGCAGCAAGGGATTCTGGGAAATGACATGCAAATGAGCACTCAGTGCCACCTTTTGTCTCAAGCTCGTATTACACAAGCCAATCCTCAAGCCAATGCATGCCGTTTTAAACACAGCTTTTAAACAGAGGCTGGGATGAGATGCAAAGCCATTAGACCTACTCACATACATGTTTCAACCTTGATGGGTATCATCAGTGTGAGGCTGGTCTTAATGGCTAGCAGGTTTGAGACTAGACTAGGTAATCACCACTGTCATTAAGGTTATGGTGGGTAAAAAAAGTGACAAAAACCCTCCACAGTAAAGCATAAAGCAACTGTAAATATTACTGTATGTTCATTTGCATGTCTTAGACATATATATATATATAGATATACTTTCTGTATGTGTGGGGAACACCAAACAATATGTATGGGCTTAGTACATCCTTAGCTAGCTATGCTAGCGAAAATTAGAGGGCTAGCTTGCTCCTTGTGTCTTAAATACAATTGGCCCAATTCGCATACATTGCTGCAAAAGGGGTAGAAGAAAGAGGGTGTAGGGAGAAATATGGCATTATGGTGTACATGGAACTAACCCCTTCTGGCCTAACACGAATCAGGGTTAATCACTGCAAAACAGGGACAACATGGTGTTGTAGGGGAAAACATGACATTGGGGGTATACATAGAATTAACCCCTTCTGTCCCGACATGATTTAGGGTTAATCAGTCGGTCATACTGCCTTTATTATTGGCCTGATTAACTGCCCGATTGTCACAGTCATCTAACTGCTCATGAATAAATTACACCTAATAATCAAAAAAATACAGCAATATCCAGTAACATGAGACACCCGCTGTGAGCAGCAAACACACAAGAATGGACAAAGAATCAGTGCACCTCAGCATAGGGACGACAAGAGAAGAAGAAAGAGAAGAACACAAAGCAAGTTCACAATGTTATCTCTGTATAGCAAGTGGCACCAACAAGTGTCACCAACAAAGCGGAAGTGACGTAGAACGCCGGCTGGAACGGCGGTGGATGTCGCGGGAACCGGAGGAAATTGAACTGGTCTATCCATGCGCTTTTCACATTGTCGTTGTACGTGTTCCCTGATTTTTCACATATAAAAATTGGACTTTAACATAAGAGCTCTGGGACCCTTCCTTGATATCGTGGAGGTGGAGGAGCGAAAAGAAACCTTCACGTAACTGAACGCAGGCACTGCCATGTACGTGCATACCTCCCCACCGGCTATATAGCAATAACATGGTGAACGCGATTAGACTGTAAGCTCCTCGGAGCAGGGACTCCTCTTCCTTAATGTTACTTTTATGTCTGAAGCGCTTATTCCCATGTTCTGTTATTTATATTATCTGTTATTTATTTGATTACCACGTGTATTACTACTGTGAAGCGCTATGTACATTAATGGCGCTATATAAATAAAGACATACTTATGTAAGTCGTGACTTCCGGGACGTGACGTCAGTTCCGGGAGATTCCCGCAACGAACAACGCCGATCGGAGGAAGAGGGGCACACCGCGGAGTAGAGCCGGGACCGTTGTTAACTAACAGGGGTCTACAGCTCACAAGCGCCCATCCCCCCCAACCATAAAGACCAGGAAAGAGGCCCAGCGGGTTGTGGACAAAGAAACAGGACCCCAGGACTTACAGCTGACCGCACACACAGGACAGGGGAGAACGGAGACCGATGAGTGCACAGTTTTTAATGTTGATTCAATAATATTTTATAAAGACATTGACATTTGTTTGCGCCCTTTATTCCTGTTTGCTTTCTGAGGTTATTGATGGAGGGGGAGCGTTATCCTGACATCGTGCGCTGCGTTGGTTAAAGACCCATCAAATACAAGCTTCACTCCGGAGGATATTGTTGAGCATACATTGTATCCCCATATATACAGTATATAACACTTGTTTCATGTTGACACGTTTGTGAGCACAGGAAGGGGGGTTACTTTTAGCGTATCTGTGTGTTTGCTGCAAGTCTGCATCTATAGGGGCGCATGTATCAGTGGTTTTGCGTTTTTTATGTTTTAAGTATACAATTACTGTATATTCAATTTTTATTACATTTTATTGTATTTTGGTAATTACCGCCTTATACTCTGTGTGATTTCTGTATATGATTTATAGGGTACTTGAGAATACACGTATATATTAATTACATTATTTACCATCAAGTGGACACACACCTGCGCACCAGCGCTCGCACTTTGTGTGCGTGTTCACAAGCTCTGTAATGTATTCATTCAATGCTAGAAGCCCTGTATTGTTACTGGTGATGTTTATCTCGGCTGTAAATGTTTCCTTTATTCTGGTGGGTAAAATAGGGAATAACACCCTTCACTACACAATGTCCAGCAAAGAGAGAATACACACGTTTTCCATAGGTCCCCAACCCTACATCATGCACACAATTGTCATGTTACATTGTGATCACGCTGCACACAACGCTTCAGGGGAACAAAGCCATTTGGCAGTAACGGGTAATGATGACTCAATGACATCAGGAGCAACATTGTTTCCTCCATACTGAAGTACTGAAGTACAGAAGTACTAAGGCATAGACATGGGGCAAACTCATCAGTTCTCCTGTGGCTCTCATTATATGGGATAAGGGCGCACGTACCGGCATAGAACACCGTATCACGTGCCGTGCCTGAGTAAAGGGGTGTCTAACGGCTCGGTGCTGTGTAATGTTGGACGTCGGAGCCGGCACTATGGCCCATACTGGCTCCAGGAGATGGTACATCACACGGACTGCTGCAGGCGCAGCGCTCCATTCTGTAACCGCCCCACAATAGTCATCAGGCTGAGCGCGGTGACGATGGCGATGGCGGCTGCGCTGGAACACTGGAACAGTAAGAAGAAGGACAGTCATGGCAGTAACTCAGAGCAGCGTCCCAGCAGCGCGCTGCTCCCGGGGAACATTACCGTCACTGGAGGTCGTGATACCGTTTTATGGACCAACTTGGGAGCACGTCCTATACTCTCCTCATTACAGATGTGCAGCGACAGGAACCAGTACCAGAGGAGACCCGTGAGCTATCTACAGCTTCTGTATATCATATCTAGGAAGTTCCCAAGGGACCTCCCGGTTCGG
This sequence comes from Ascaphus truei, assembly GCF_040206685.1. Taxonomy (NCBI): domain Eukaryota; kingdom Metazoa; phylum Chordata; class Amphibia; order Anura; family Ascaphidae; genus Ascaphus; species Ascaphus truei. The sequence continues at coordinate 2,485,737 of NC_134485.1, read as the reverse complement.
CTGATCCAAACATGCTCCAAAGTTACTGTGCTGGGAACTCCTTACTCAGAGCGTGCTGCGTCTTGTTCAGTAGCGAGAGGAACTAAGGGCCGTTACCACTGGCGCTTACGTAATGGGAACGCTCCCAACAGAAAACAACAAACAGTGACAGGATACAACGTAATACACTGAGCTGTACAGGCGGTCCTCACTATCCATCGTTTCACTTTACAACAAACAGTGACAGGATACAACGTAATACACTGAGCTATACAGGCGGTCCTCGCTACCCATCGTTTCACTTTACAACAAACAGTGACAGGATACAACGTAATACACAGAGCTATACAGGCGGTCCTCACTATCCATCGTTTCACTTTACAACAAACAGTGACAGGATACAACGTAATACACTGAGCTATACAGGCGGTCCTCGCTACCCATCGTTTCACTTTACAATAAACAGTGACAGGATACAACGTAATACACTGAGCTATACAGGCGGTCCTCGCTACCCATCGTTTCACTTTACAACAAACAGTGACAGGATACAACGTAATACACTGAGCTATACAGGCGGTCCTCGCTACCCATCGTTTCACTTTACAACAAACAGTGACAGGATACAACGTAATACACTGAGCTATACAGGCGGTCCTCGCTACCCATCGTTTCCCTTTACAACAAACAGTGACAGGATACAACGTAATACACTGAGCTATACAGGCGGTCCTCGCTACCCATCGTTTCACTTTACAACAAACAGTGACAGGATACAACGTAATACACTGAGCTATACAGGCGGTCCTCGCTACCCATCGTTTCACTTTACAACAAACGGCATATCCAACGCATTACAATGCATTCCAATGGGACATTTTCCGACACCAAAAACGCCTTATCCACCGCTCACTGCCGCTGATCAAATGGGATTTCACTTTATCACCCTTTCACTGTCTAATGCTAGTTTCCAGAATGCATTCTGCCGGATAACCGTGGACCGCTTTAACACACAAACCTATTTACAGGACTCACAGTGAGGACCCCAGTCTGAAGAACCTGCTTCTAGAACAAAGGATAAAGCTATATATACCCTCTATACTCCCTATAGGGACATCACTGGTCACAAGACATACAAGTGAGGGGCAATCCCTTCTGCATCACATGAATAACCTGAGTGAGCCCACACAGTTAAGCCATTAAAAACATTAACCCTTTAACTGAACTAATAGTATTCAAAGAGGGGGCTACAGGAGTATTCACTTTACCTTGACAATCGAGCTGTGGAAAGCCCAGACGTATTGCAAGTGAGCATTGAGAAGAGCCAGACTGCAGGGGACATACGAGTCCTCCTTCTCGTGATCTCTGCACCTGCACAAAACAACACAAACGCTTATTTCGGGAGACAGGTACATGTCTCCAAATACAATTGTACAATACGCTGCTCCGGGCAGTGTTACTGAAGGTCATCCCGGCTACATCTTCTATTGTTACAGTATATACAAATATTGTAATAAATATCCTCCGAGTGGGACGAGTGTGCTCATATTCCCAGCTAGTGCCGCCTGGGGCCCCGCAGAGCGATGACATAACGGGGGACGCGTTGGCGAGAATAACACCGTCTCTTACCTCCTGTAAAGCTCCATCATGATGGTGTAGTTATTGCTACTGGCAGAACTATTAAATCCCAGCTCACGGAGGGTGGATGAGGGGAGGGAGACGCCTTCTTCCACAAGGATGCCCAAACTGTACAGGCCCTACAGCCCCGAGACAGAGGGAATGTTATTTAGGGCAGCGCAGATTTCCCATTTGTATCTAAGGAACGTGTTTGTTTTATTACCGGGCCTGCGCCGAGCTGAGACGTTTGTTAAACATATTTCTTATATTTGATACAGGACATTAGGCAGAGAGGCCCCTGGGAACTGTGGGACCGCGTTACCCCCCTTATATAATAATGTGTGCGTCTCATTCCTACCTCCTGTAATTGTGACGCTCGGCACCGCTAACTAAAGCCGCTAACCGGGCGGAAACCTCCTGTACACATTGATGCATGTTCTTCACCTGAAGCCAGGCCGGATATTCTGCCGGATCGCACTGTTCTCCAGAACCAGTTAACATGCTTCCCAGTTCTGAAAACAGGCGCGGTGCTGGCGGCCCGATGCAGAGTGCCCTCTGTCCGCAGCACATGGCGAGCGGGCGCTGAGGGTTCTGGGACACAATTATTCAGTGCTCAAGCCCCACAATTAACAAGTGTGTGTGAGGGGGGGGAAAGTGTGTGTGTGTATGTATGTGTGTGTGTGTGAGGGGGGGGGAAGTGTGTGTTTGTGAGTGTGTGAGGGGATAAAGTGTGAGTGTGTTTGTGAGAAGGGAAGAGTATATGTGTGTGTATGTGTGTGTGAGAGAGGGGGAATGTCTGTGAGAGAGAGCAAAAGTGTGTATGTGTGTGTGTATTTGTGTAAGGGAGAATTGTGTGTGTGAGAGGGGGGAAGTGTGTGTATGCCTGAGAGGGGAGAAGTATGTGTGAGAGGGGAGAAGTGTGTGTTTGTGTCTGTGAGAGGGTGGAAGTGTACGTGTGTGTGTGAGAGGGGGGGAATGTGTGTGTGTGAGAGGGGGGGAATGTGTGTGTGTGAGAGAGGAGGAAGTGTGTGTGTGAGGGAGAGTGTGTGTGAAGGCAGTGTGTGTGTGAGGGCAGTGAGAGAGGATGTGTGTGTGTATATGAGGGGAGGAATTGTGCATGTGTAAGAGGATGAAGTGTGTCTGTGTGAGAGAGGGGGAGAGTGTGTGTTTGTGTGAGAGGGGAGGAAGTGTGTGTCTATGTTAGGCTTTGCCTATAGTGCCGCCGACGGCGACGGCGAAACGATGGGTGACGTCACCCGTCGCCATCGCCACCGGCAAAAGTTATGTTTCACCGGTCGGCCGCGTCGCGGGATTCCGGCAATTTGATTTGTTAAAGGGCCATCACGTGACGCGACGGCCCTTGAAAAATCAAATTTTGCCGGCGGCGGGTTTTCGCGACGGCGGCGTCGCTCTGTCGCTTGTCGCCGTCGCATGCACTATAAGCGCACGCAGCGGCGGCAATGCTTTTGTTTTTGGGCGAATTTGCGTCGCCGTCGCTATAAGCGCGGCCTTAGAGAGGCATTTTGTGTGTGAGGTGGGAGTGTTCTGTATCAGGATCCCTATTTCTTATTACTCCCCCCCCCCGCCCCCCCCCCCCCCCCGCTGCCAGTCAGCTCCTTATTTCAGCTGCATGTATATTTGCTCTGAAAACACACTGTGTCTGTGGAACTGATACATTGTTGCATTTGGGCTTTCCAGCTAGCTCATATCCAGGTTGTCGTGGCAACCCCCTTAATCCCGCTGGCTCAGTGGCGTTTCCCTTACTCTCCTGTCTGTATTCACAGATATCTCACCCTCAGACTGTTCCTGTTCCCAGAAAGCCATATACTTCCTGTCCCCCCAGGACACTGAGTGAGTGAGCACCTTCATGCTATCAGCCCCAGCAAGGCCTTTCTGTTTTTACACACGCCTTACCCGGTGATACACAGCACTTCTAGAGAAGCCCTCTCTAGCACACTTCTCCATCTACAAGAACCCTTTGTTTCCTTGACTTTGCAATAAAACTAAGAAAGACAAAAGGACTTGTGCTTTGGAAGAGGGAAGGCATGAGTTAAGCTATCTGGAGCTATTCACACATCACACGTTACCCTGGTTCCAGGATAGGGAGTGTGTGTGTGTGTGTGTGTGTCAGAGAGGGGGGAGTGTGTGTGTAAGAGGGGTGGAAAGTGTAGGGGGGGCAGAAGGGTATGTGAGAGGGAAGTGTCTGTGTGCATGTGTGAGAGTTGAGGAAGAATGTGCGTGAGAGAGAGAGGGGTAAGTGTGAGTGAGAGTCACACACTACCTTCTCCAGCCTCTTATTCTCCAGAATCAAAGCAGAAATGGCAGCATCTTTGTACTGATTGTGATTAAAGTGGGATCAGACATGTAGGTCCCAGTGGATTTCTATAACCCCCTCCCACCACCACGGTGTAGCACTTGCGAGCAGATACCTGTGGGTCTCGCTGTAGAGCTGCGGATTTGTACATGTGCACTGCGGCCTGCACGTCCCGTTTCCTCCTCTCGTGTCCGGCATACAACAAGTCCCCCATCTTTACCTGGGCTGCAGGAACAGGGAAACAACTCAACCCCAACGTAAAACGGGTCACGGCCTTCTCATCCCTAATGTCCTTCCTCTATGTATATCACGGTCTTCTCACCCCTAATGTCCTTCCTCTCTGTATCTCATGGCCTTCTCACCCCTAATGTCCTTCCTCTCTGTATATCCTGGCCTTCTCACCCCTAATGTCCTTCCTCTCTGTATCACACGGCCTTCTCACCCCTAATGTTCTTCCTCTCTGTATTTCGCGGTCTTCTCACCCCTAATGTCCTTCCTCTCTGTATTTCACGGCCTTCTCATCCCTAATGTCCTTCCTCTCTGTATTTCATGGTCTTTTCACCTCACCCCTAATGTCGTTCCTCTATATATCTCACAGCCTTCTCACCTCACCCATAATGTCCTTCCTCTCTGTATTTCATGGCCTTCTCACCTCACCCCTAATGTCCTTCCTCTATGTATTTCATGGCCTTCTCACCTCACCCCTAATGTCCTTCCTCTCTGTATTTCACGGCCTTCTCATCCCTAATGTCCTTCCTTTCTGTATCTCACGGCCTTCTCACCCCTACTGTCCTTCCTCTCTGTATATCACGGCCTTCTCACCCCTAATGTCCTTCCTCTCTGTATTTCACGGCCTTCTCATGCCTAATGTCCTTCCTCTCTGTATCTCACGGCCATCTCACCCCTAATGTCCTTCCTCTCTGTTTCTCACAGCCTTCTCATCCCTAATGTCCTTCCTCTCTGTATTTCACGGCCTTCTCACCTCACCCCTAATGTCCTTCCTCTCTGTATTTCATGGCCTTCTCACCTCACCCCTAATGTCCTTCCTCTATGTATTTCATGGCCTTCTCACCTCACCCCTAATGTCCTTCCTCTCTGTATTTCACGGCCTTCTCACCTCACCCCTAATGTCCTTCCTCTCTGTATTTCACGGCCTTCTCACCTCACCCCTAATGTCCTTCCTCTCTGTATTTCACTGCCTTCTCACCCCTAATGTCCTTTTTCTCTGTATCTCACGGCCTTCTCACCCCTAATGTCCTTCCTCTCTGTATTTAATGGCCTTCTCACCTCACCCTTAATGTTCTTCCTCTCTGTTTATCACGGCCTTCTCATCCCTGATGTCCTTCCTCTCTTTATTTAACGGCCTTCTCACCCCTAATGTCCTTCCTCTCTGTATCTCACGGCCTTCTCACCCCTAATGTCCTTCCTCTCTGTATCTCACGGCCTTCTCACCCCTAATGTCCTTCCTTTCTGTATTTCATGGCCTTCTCACCTCACCCCTAATGTCCTTCTTCTCTGTATTTCACGGCCTTCTCATCCCTAATGTCCTTCCTCTCTGTATTTCACGGCCTTCTCACCTCACCCCTAATGTCCTTCCTCTATGTATTTCACGGCCTTCTCATCTCACCCCTAATGTCCTTCCTCTCTGTATTTCACGGCCTTCTCATCTCATCCCTAATGTCCTTCCTCTCTGTATTTCACAGCCTTCTCACCCCTAATATCCTTCCTCTCTGTATTTCACGGCCTTCTCATCCCTAATGTCCTTCCTCTCTGTATTTCACGGCCTTCTCATCCCTAATGTCCTTCCTCTCTGTATCACACGGCCTTCTCACCTCACCATGTCCTTCCTCTCTGTATTTCACTGCCTTCTCATCCCTAATGTCCTTCCTCTCTGTATTTAACGGCCTTCTCATCCCTAATGTCCTTCCTCTCTGTATTTCACGGCCTTCTCACCTCACCCCTAATGTCCTTCCTCTCTGTATCTCATGGCCTTCTCATCCCTAATGTACTTCCTCTCTGTATCTCACGGCCTTCTCACCCCTAATGTCCTTCCTCTCTGTATTTCACGGCCTTCTCACCCCTAATGTCCTTCCTCTCTGTATCTCACGGCCTTCTCACCCCTAATGTCCTTCCTCTCTGTATCTCACAGCCTTCTCACCCCTAATGTCCTTCCTCTCTGTATTTCACGGCCTTCTCATCCCTAATGTCCTTTCTCTCTGTATCTCACGGCCTTCTCACCCCTAATGTCCTTCCTTTCTGTATTTCACGGCCTTCTCACCTCACCCCTAATGTCCTTCTTCTCTGTATTTCACGGCCTTCTCATCCCTAATGTCCTTTCTCTCTGTATTTCACGGCCTTCTCACCCCTAATGTCCTTCCTCTCTGTATCTCACGGCCTTCTCATCCCTAATGTCCTTCCTCTCTGTATTTCACGGCCTTCTCACCCCTAATGTCCTTCCTCTCTATCTCACGGCCTTCACATCCCTAATGTCCTTCCTCTCTGTATTTCATGGCCTTCTCACCTCACCCCTAATGTCCTTCCTCTCTGTATTTCACGGCCTTCTCACCCCTAATGTCCTTTCTCTCTGTATCTCACGGCCTTCTCACCCCTAATGTCCTTCCTCTCTGTATTTCACGGCCTTCTCACCCCTAATGTCCTTCCTCTCTGTATTTCACGGCCTTCTCACCCCTAATGTCCTTCCTCTCTGTATTTCACGGCCTTCTCACCTCACCCCTAATGTCCTTCCTCTCTGTATTTCACGGCCTTCTCACCCCTAATGTCCTTTCTCTCTGTATTTCACGGCCTTCTCACCCCTAATGTCCTTCCTCTCTGTATTTCACGGCCTTCTCACCCCTAATGTCCTTTCTCTCTGTATCTCACGGCCTTCTCACCCCTAATGTCCTTCCTCTCTGTAGTTCACGGCCTTCTCACCCCTAATGTCCTTCCTCTCTGTATTTCACGGCCTTCTCACCCCTAATGTCCTTCCTCTCTGTATTTCACGGCCTTCTCACCCCTAATGTCCTTCCTCTCTGTATTTCACGGCCTTCTCACCTCACCCCTAATGTCCTTCCTCTCTGTATATCACGGCCTTCTCACCCCTAATGTCCTTCCTCTCTGTATATCACGGCCTTCTCACCCCTAATGTCCTTCCTCTCTGTATTTCACGGCCTTCTCACCCCTAATGTCCTTCCTCTCTGTATCTCACGGCCTTCTCACCCCTAATGTCCTTCCTATCTGTATTTCACGGCCTTCTCACCCCTAATGTCCTTCCTCTCTGTATATCACGGCCTTCTCACCCCTAATGTCCTTCCTCTCTGTATTTCACGGCCTTCTCACCTCACCCCTAATGTCCTCCTCTCTGTATTTCACGGCCTTCTCACCCCTAATGTCCTTTCTCTCTGTATCTCACGGCCTTCTCACCCCTAATGTCCTTCCTCTCTGTAGTTCACGGCCTTCTCACCCCTAATGTCCTTCCTCTCTGTATTTCACGGCCTTCTCACCTCACCCCTAATGTCCTTCCTCTCTGTATCTCACGGCTTTCTCACCCCTAATGTCCTTCCTCTCTGTATTTCACGGCCTTCTCACCCCTAATGTCCTTCCTCTCTGTATCTCACGGCCTTCTCACCCCTAATGTCCTTCCTCTCTGTATCTCACGGCCTTCTCACCCCTAATGTCCTTCCTCTCTGTATTTCACGGCTTTCTCACCCCTAATGTCCTTCCTCTCTGTATTTCACGGCCTTCTCACCCCTAATGTCCTTCCTCTCTGTATTTCTGGAGTTGGAAGAATATATTCTTTTTCTTGCACCCAGAGTTTGCAGTGTGAGCCGGGATGTTCTCGGCCTTCTCACCCCTAATGTCCTTCCTCTCTGTATTTCACGGCTTTCTCACCCCTAATGTCCTTCCTTTCTGTATTTCACGGCCTTCTCACCTCACCCCTAATGTCCTTCCTCTCTGTATTTCACGGCTTTCTCACCCCTAATGTCCTTCCTCTCTATCTCACGGCCTTCTCACCCCTAATGTCCTTCCTCTCTGTATATCACGGCCTTCTCACCCCTAATGTCCTTCCTCTCTGTATTTCACGGCCTTCTCACCTCACCCCTAATGTCCTCCTCTCTGTATTTCACGGCCTTCTCACCCCTAATGTCCTTTCTCTCTGTATCTCACGGCCTTCTCACCCCTAATGTCCTTCCTCTCTGTAGTTCACGGCCTTCTCACCCCTAATCTTCCTCTCTGTATTTCACGGCCTTCTCACCTCACCCCTAATGTCCTTCCTCTCTGTATCTCACGGCTTTCTCACCCCTAATGTCCTTCCTCTCTGTATTTCACGGCCTTCTCACCCCTAATGTCCTTCCTCTCTGTATCTCACGGCCTTCTCACCCCTAATGTCCTTCCTCTCTGTATTTCACGGCTTTCTCACCCCTAATGTCCTTCCTCTCTGTATTTCACGGCCTTCTCACCCCTAATGTCCTTCCTCTCTGTATTTCTGGGGTTGGAAGAATATATTCTTTTTCTTGCACCCAGAGTTTGCAGTGTGAGCCGGGATGTTGAATGCTGATATTATTACCCCGGGCTCTTGCATGGCGTAACCTCAGCAGTGCACGGGGGGAGAATAGGTCATAGAATCGCCCCCGAAAGAGTGAAGAGGAAGCTATTACTGACAATCCTAAAAAGTCATCTGTACTCATAACGGGAAATACTCAGCATTAACACTATCACTGCCAGTGAGGCCTGCCAATGCAATGCACTGCACAGTGTGTCGTGGCCCACCTGGCAGCTACGGGGTTAACCCCATACGCTGAGGATATTAAGGGTGCGATCCACGTGTTCACCAAACAGAACACGTGCTGAGGCATGTGCTTTACAACAACGCACCTCTGTATAAGATCACTTATAGTCGGTATTTTTCAACCTGGAGAATTGACACGTAGACCTGGATTTGTATTTTTGGAAGAATTTGACCCCCATCTAACGGAGCTCCCCACCCCCCTCCCCACCTAAGAGTTTAAGAGTGCGGCTTGTATAACGCATGATATAAGAAAATAATAATTACAATGGCGGTGAAATGTTCGGTTTTAGGGCGTTTGGAAGTGTGTTGATCTTCTTCTTCTTTTTGCTTTTAGATTTCTTCCTGATCTCCCCAAAATGTATAAAACATGGCGAGTCCTGTCTGCCCGGGGCGCGCTTTCCATAACACGGGAAACGTGAGAATTGCGTTGCCCCTGAACATCCCAGGAACACTCGTGGTGTTTAGCAGGGGGTATTGGGTGTAAAATAATACCTTATGTAGGGGCACATGCACCGAGTGCCCGGTACGGGTTACCGCACCCACTGCCGTGATTAGGGGTTACCAGCACTTGGTGCCTGTGCCCCGTAGTCGTTAAGCACTTACCATAGGAGTGCGGCTTGTCGCTGTGGGTTGAGAGGTTGTAATATTTCCAGACACAGTCTACTTGGATAAATCGACTCACCAAACCGTCCTGTGAACAGAGGAGAATGCCGTGAGCCCCCTCTTGTGGTTACAAAATATAACTGCTAGAAATAGGTACCAGTTGGGGAGAACTACTGTAGTGCACTTGAAGATGCCAATTGTTAACTCACTCTCCACCCCACACACACACAGACCTCACACTCTCCTCCCCACACACAGCCCTCACACTCTCCTCCCCACACACACAGCCCTCACACTCTCCTCCCCACACACACAGCCCTCACACTCTCCTTCCCACACACACACACATAACCCTCACCCTCTCCTCCCCCCACACACACAACCCTCACACTCTCCTCCCCCACACACACACAGCCCTCACACTCTCCTCCCCCCACACAAAGCCCTCATACTGTCCTCCCCACACACAGCCCTCACACTATCCTCCCCACACACAAAGCCATCACACTCTCCTCCCCACACACACAGCCCTCACACTCTTCTCCCCACACACACACACCCCTCACACTCTCCTCCCCACACACACAGCCCTCACACTCTCCTCCCCACACACACAGCCCTCACACTCTCCTCCCCACACACAAAGACATCACACTCTCCTTCACACACACACACACACACACACACACACACACACACACACACACACACACACACACACACACACACACACACACACACACACACACACACACACACACACACACACACACACACACAAAGCCCTCACACTCCTCCCCAGACCCAAAGCCCTCACACTCTTCTCCCCCCCCCCCACACACACACACAAAGCCCTCACACTCTCCTCCCCACACACAAAGCCCTCACACTCTCCTCCCCACACACACACAAAGCCCTCACACTCTCCTCCCCCCACACACACACACACACACACACACACACACAAACACACAAAGCCCTCACACTCTCCTATCCTCCCCCCCCCCACACACACACCCACAAACACACAAAGCCCTCGCACTCTCCTCCTCACACACAAATACACTCTCCTCCCCCCCCTAAAATCCGGCTTGCCCCCCACTTTCAGACCCCCCTTTCTGCACCTCTCCCTGAGGAGGAACCGATGCAATTAGGTGATACCAAGTTACCTGAGCAGGAGAGAACTAGGAGGCGTGTTAGGGGGCAGTGCCTATACTGTGGGCACAAAGATTACCTTGTCCGAGACTGTCCTAAATCAGGAAAACCCCAATGCCCAGTGTAGACAGAGGAATATTCTCTGGACATTTCTGCTATTCTTCCTTCACAACCTTCACGGCTCCTCCTGCCGGTTTCACTCTCCTGGGGACCAGCATCCATTTTCACTCAGGCTTTTGTGGATTTAGGAGCCGCAGGGAGCTTCATAGATCACGCATTTGCGAAACTCCACTCCCTTCCTCTCCGTACTAGGGAGATTCCGTTACCTGTAGTGGCTATTGATGGAAGACCTCTGATACCCGAGACCATCACTCTCGAGACTAATCCTTTGCTGGTCACAGTCGGGGCTCTTCACAAAGAGTCACTATCATTCTACGTGATTTGCTCTCCTTCTCCAGTGGTTCTAGGACTTCCCTGGCAGCGGCATCAAAACCCCAAGATCGATTGGGCAACCAATCAAGTGACAGCCTAGGGACAACATATCCATGGATCGTGTCTTCCGGTGTCTCGCACCATCTCCGAGGTTGGGCTACCTACTGAGCCTTCCGCATCATGCCTTCCAGTTTGTTACCAGGAATTTGCCGATGTATTCGATAAAAAACAGGCAGAGGAGTTACCGCCACACCGACCTTATGATTGTGCAATGGATCTACTTCCAGGGGTCATCCCTTCTCGAGGCCGCACCTATCCCCTTTCGGAACCAGAAATCAATGCAATGCGGGAATACATTCGGAGAACCTTCAGTGTGGGTTTATTCGCAAATCAAGTTCTCCCGATGGAGCAGGTTTCTTCTTCGTTTCAATAAAAGATGGTTCTCTCAGGCCATGTATCGACTACAGAGGCCTTAATAAAATCACCGTAAAGAACCGATATCCGCTACCCCTCATTCCTGAAGTCTTTGGCCGCTTACGCAAGGCTACCATCTTCACCAACCTGGATCTTCGAGGAGCCTACAATTTGATCCGTATCAGAGAGGGTGATGAGTGGAAACAGCTTTTAATACCCGTGATGGCCACTACGAATATATAGTTATGCCATTTGGCTTACTGTATGCAACACACCAGCCGTATTTCAAAATTTCATCAACGAGATTTTCCGGGACCTATTGGACCAATTTCTCTTGGTATATCTGTACGATTTCCTTATCTTTTCCAGTTCTTTGACCGAACATCGGGCATAGGTTAGATTGGTTCTCCAAAGACTTCGGGACCACTCCCTCCACACCAAACTCGAGAAGTGTCAATTCGAACAAAAGAAGATTTCTTTCATTGGGTACTTCATCTCTTCCCATGGGTTCGAGATGGATCGTGCGAAAGTATCGGCAGTGCTGGACTGGTCCTTACCATTAGGTCTCAAACCGATACAACGATTTCTTGGGTTCGCCAACTACTACCGACGATTCATCAGGAATTTTTCTAATATGGTCGCACCCATTATGGCTCTTACTAAGAAAGGGGCGAATCCTAAGATATGGCCCGCTGAGGCTTTTTTGGATTTCGAGAAGCTCAAGTCCGCCTTTTCGTTTGCACCTGTGCTGATGCATCCAGATTCTACAAAACCCTTCGTGCTTGGAGTGGACGCATCTGATCTGGCAGCCGGAGCCGTTCTTTCTGAAAGGAAGGATTTTCATGGAAACTCCATCCATGTGCCTTCTTTTCTAAGAAATTTTCTACTGCAGAAAGGAACAATGATGTTGGAAATCGGGAACTTCTGTCTATGAAAATGGCTCTTGAAGAATGGAGACATTTGCTTGAGGGGACAACTTCTCTGATTTCAATCCTTACAGACCACAAGGACTTCAAATACATTGAAGGGGCAAGGAGACTCAGGATGCGTCAGGCGAGGTGGGCTCTCTTGTTCACTCGGTTCAGCTTTGTGATCTCTTATTGTCCAGGATCCAAGAACACCAAAGCAGATGCTCTATCTCGACAATTCTCTCTTGACGGCTCTGAGGAGAAAGAGCAGGGACCCATCATTCCACCTGATGTTCCATACTCTCGTATCTTTCCCCCCTCATTCCATCTCTCCGTATCTTTCCCCCCTCATTCCATCTCCGCCGTATCTTCATCACTTCTGCAACAGTTTTCGCAGGCTCAGGCTAGATCAACATCCACACGTTCGTCTAAATTATTTGTTCCTCCCCAATTCTGAAGTGAGGTGTTACAATGGGTTCATAACTCCAAGACGGCTGGTCACCCGGGGTTAGGAAGACTTGCGATTTCTTCGAACAAATCTTTTGGTGGCCATAGCTCCGCAAAGACGTACAGGAGTTTGTGGCAGCCTGCGTAACCCCTACCCGTCCCCACCTGCCCATGGACCCACCTCTCCATGGATTTTATTGTGGAGTTGCTTCCCTCCAGGGGTATGACTACCATACTGGTAGTTTCAACCGTTTCACATGACAAGCCCATTTTGTTCCTCTCAGGAAGCTACCCACAGCATCTGAACTATTGGAGATCTTTAATAAAGAGATATTACGCCTCCATGGACTCCCGACGGATATAGTCTCGGATCGCGGATCCCAATTCATCTCTAGATTTTGGAAGGCCTTCAGCCAAAAAATGGGTATCGCCTTACATTTCTTCCTACCATCCCCAGTCCAATGGTCTCACGGAAAGGACCAACCTGTTCTTAGAACAATTCCTCTGATGTTTTGTTTCTGAGCTACAGGACGACTGGGTTGATCTGCTCCTGTGGGCCGAGTTTTCCCGTAATGCTATGAAGCACGATTCAACACTGGAATCACCATTCTCCTGTGCCTACGGGTATCATCCCGCTGCCCTTCCTCTTTCCAGTCCCCTCTCCGGAGTTCCTGCAGTGGATGACAAAATCCAAGAACTCCAGTTACTCTGGAAGAAAATCCAGGTCAGTCTGACCAAAGCCGCTCTCCAGCAAAAAACCCAGGCGGATAAACGTTGATGGTCACCTCCTCCGTTTCAAGTGGGAGATAAGGTCTGTCTGGCTACGAAAAATATCCGCTTGAAACAACCTTCCTCCAAACTCGGGGCCAAGTTCATTGGACCTTATAAAATATTGAAACAAGTCAACCCGATGGTGTTCAAACTGGAACTTCCGGATACCTTAAAAATACCCCAAGTGTTCCATGTGTCCCTCCTCAAGCCATTCGTCCGGAACACCTTCTCTCCTCCTTCCCTTCCCCCTCCTAAACCATTCTTGGTGGATGGCCAGGAGGAATTTGAAGTAAGCCAAATATTGGACTTCTGTAGATCCCGTGGCGGGCTACAGTACTTGGTCCATTGGAAGGGTTATGGACCCAAGGAAAATTCATGGATCAGGTCCAGGGATGTCCATGCCTCAAACCTGGTCCGGGCATTTCATCGAAAATTTCCGCTCAAACCGTCTTAGATCGCCCGGAGTTCTCTCCTCAAGAGGGGGGTACTGTAAGGATTCTGCTCGATTCGTGCCGGGTTTTCACTGTGGTCTGGGTTTTCTGTCTCTCCTGCCCTTTCTGCTCTCTGTGGCCATTTTGGTTCCTGGCAGCCTGCTTTATCAGGCTTCAGGAAAAGGTAAGGATCGATTATCCATCCGCTCCGTGGAAAAAATGGTAGGAACTCACCAGCAGAGAGGTTAAAAATTACTTTATTAAACTACATAAAAAACAAAGAAACAAATAGTACAAAGTACTCTCCCACGCGTTTCACGCCCACTATGGCGCCATAGTGGGCGTGAAACGCGTGGGAGAGTACTTTGTACTGTTTGTTTCTTTGTTTTTTATGTAGTTTAATAAAGTAATTTTTAACCTCCTTGCTGGTGAGTTCTTACCATTTTTTCCACGGAGCGGATGGATAATCGATCCTTACCTTTTCCTGTTGTCACGTGAGAGGATCAGCGTTCACCACCGGATGTCCAAGGGAGACGCTTCTGGCAGCGTCAGGGCTGCAGCTGGAAAGAAGGGGAGCTAGGCGGTGTTCCTATCGTGAGTAGAGCGTACTCCACACCGGGCACAGCCGGGGCTACGGAGACTGAGTGAGTTACCATCACACATGTATTGTCCCCAATGTGTTAAGCCCTCCTCGCTACCCCCATCATTCTACATTGATTGTTAGCCCTTCAACCCTCATGTTCCGGTGTCAACTCCTCTGAACATTCATTATTCATTATTGCTTTCTTAAGCATTATTGACCATAACTCTTGGAGCTTGTACACGGTTGTTTTTCTATGTCCAAAGTATATAAATAAATTAGATTCAAATACCGGTGCTCCTGGCTCAGGATTCTCTGTGATAATCCAATCTTCAATGGAAGGTATAAAGAACAGGGCTCCACAGATTTTAAATATACTATTTATTGCCAACAGAATGACGTGACGTTTCGGCCATACATGGCCTTTATCAAAAGCACAATGGCATTCCCCGGCATCCTGGCAGAGGCTTGCGGCACACAAGGGTGTCAGGGTAGCTAGTGATAGGTTATAATATACACAAAATATCTGGCTTGCATTGAACACGACTTAGATATAATAAATATAGTTTATTCGTTAAAGAAGGTGAACACACAAGATGGTACAAATAACAGACAAAATATAGCACTTACTTAAGGGGTTGGACAATGAAGCAATCAGGTACAGGTTGGCAATTCATTCAGCAATACAGGATACCAGAAGAAAAAAAAAAAAAAAACGAATGGCGCACAGCCAGGGAGCCAGGTGTGGAGTAAAAACGCTGTTCTTTATTAGTGCATGAAGAGAGACAAGTATACCCCCTTGGGGGACAAAGACAGGAACCTCCTACGCGTTTCAGACCTACGGGTCCTTTATCAAGGAGTATGGGATGAACTGGAATAAGGCACCTTAAATACCTAGTTTATGATATACAAATTGAAAAAATCTGTGCAAAATTACGCCGCAGGCCCAGTGCGCATGCGCGTGACGTCACTCGCGGCGCCGCGCCAACAGCACAATGGATTGTGGGTATGAACCGCCCCCAGTCACTGTCCGCGCATGCCCAGACTGAAGCTTGAGGCCAAACATGACTCACCTAGTCTCTGTCTCTGCTCCTGCCCATAGTGACAGAGACTAGGTGAGTCATGTTTGGCCTTTCTACTCATGCACCAGAGAACATCTACCAGCAGCTTCAAGTGCGAGTTGGACTGCGGGGTCTGGAGGCTGAGTGACCAGAGTTGGCAGTGATATATCACACACTGCTTGATTTTAACCTACCCTTGTGAGTGGATTTTCTACCCCCCCCCCCCCTCCCCTTTCCCAATAAATGTACTGTATTATGCTATGGGGCGTGCGCTCTCTCTTTTTTCTTTTCATGTATATATATATATATATATATATATATATATATATATATATATATATATATATATATATATATATATATATATATATATATATACTAGCTCATATACCCGGGTTGCCTGGGATTTCATATTTTATATAAATATCCGCTCCGTTTCTCTCTCCGCTCCCCCCTCTCTCTCTCGCTACCCCCCTCTTCGCTCCCCCTGTCTCTCGCTCCCCCCTCTCTCTCGCTCCCCCCCTCTCCGCTCCCCCTCTATCTCTCCGCTCCCCCTCTCTCCGCTTCCCACCGCTCTCTCCACCTCTCTCTCTGCTCCCCCCTCTCTTTCCGCACTCCCCTTTTTCTCCACTCCCTCTCTCTCTCTCCTCTCTCTCTCCGCTCCCTCTCTCCGCTCCCCCCTCTCTCTCTGTCCCCATTCCCCTCTCTCTCTGTCTCAATTCCCCTCCCTCCCCCCCGTTCACATCAATCCGGTCCCCCCTTCATATGGATCCGGTGTCCCCCCCTCCGTTCAGAGCTCCGTTCCCCCCCCCCCCCGTTCACAGCTCCGGACCCCCCAGTTCACAGTTCGGGTATCCCTGAGTCCCCTGGAGTACCCCTCACTGTCTCCCCCGGCGGGCAGCAGGGTTGGTGGCGGCTCACTGTTGGGGCGGGCGGGTCACTGCAGGGGCGGACGGGAGGGCTGCTTTGCGGCGACGGCTCACTGCGGGGGCGGGCGGAGGGGTTGTTCGGCGGCGGCTCAATGGGGAATCACAACACACACACAATCACAACCAACATAGGCAACACACACACACACACAACACACCAACTCAATCACAACCCACATAATCCCAACACACACACACTCAATCACAACACACTCATAGCACAACACACACAACACACACATAAGTCATACACTTTCACCTGGGGAGTACTAAGCAGACAGGAGGGGATGTCTGTGTGCAGAGAGAAGCCCCAGCCCCGCAGCACAGAGAAAGAAGCAGACAGCACAGAGAAGCCCCGCCCCCGCTGCAAGCGACAGCCAATGAGAGCCAAGGCCCGCCCTGCAGTCAGCCAATGGAGCGCGCACAAACCCACAAACATCTTTTGAGTTTTATATATATAGATAGATATATAATATTGCCCCCGGATAAATATATTATGTTTTTGGACTAGGAACTGGTCTGTCCAGCCAGCCACAGATAGTTGGGGCACGTACTGTCTATTTAGTCTCCAAAGTGGAGTACAAGCTTGTTTATTTTGTGTTTGTATGCTGTACAGAGTTTAAAGGAACAGGCTCAAGAAAGCCAGGTTTTAATTTCACCCAAATCAGTCTAAATTAATGTACCTCTGCACACCTCTCTTACATACATACATCACTATGTTTTTTATTCACCTATTTCTTTAGTTTGAGAATAAATGGCTTCCAGTCGCAATAACGTGGCATTGTCTGCAACATCAGCAAAGGCAGTTTCACTACTGACAATATTTCCTGGGTCTCTGATCTCACGGGGGAGAGCCTGTCAGGGGATATACTGCGGTCATACTCCACTTTGATTTTTTTTACACCACAATCATTTCTAGAGTTTTACTGAATATCCCTTTAATTCTGTACACTGAACATACCCTATTCCAGCTGAATCGCATTATGGTGCAATAAGTACAGTATGCAGAACTGACTTTAACATCTAAATAATGTGTAATGAAAACGGAACCTCTTTCCTGAAACATTTTGTGACATCAGTAAAAGGAAACACACAGATTATACCTAGCAGACTAAGAATGTAACGTAACGCCTGCGCTGTGTTATACTGTAATGTAACGCCTGCGCCGTGTTATACTGTAACGTAACGCCTGCGCTGTGTTATACTGTAATGTAACGTCAGTGCCGTGTTATACTGTAATGTAACGCCTGCGCCGTGTTATACTGTAATGTAACGCCTGCGCTGTGTTATACTGTAATGTAATGCCGTGTTATACTGTAATGTAACGCCAGCGCCCACCAGCGCCGTGTTATACTGTAATGTAACGCCTGCGCCGTGTTATACTGTAATGTAACGCCTGCGCTGTGTTATACTGTAATGTAATGCCGTGTTATACTGTAATGTAACGCCTACGCTGTGTTATACTGTAATGTAACGCCTGCGCTGTGTTATACTGTAATGTAACGCCTGCGCCGTGTTATACTGTAATGTAACGCCTGCGCCGTGTTATACTGTAATGTAACGCCAGCGCCGTGTTATACTGTAATGTAACGCCTGCGCCGTGTTATACTGTAATGCAACGCCTGCACCGTGTTATACTGTAATGTAACGCCTGCGCCGTATTGTACTGTAATGTAATGCCTGCGCCGTGTTATACTGTAATGTAATGCCTGCGCCGTGTTATACTGTAATGTAACGCCTGCGCTGTGTTATACTGTAATGTAACGCCTGCGCCGTGTTATACTGTAATGTAACGCCTGCGCCGTGTTATACTGAAATGTAACGCCTGCGCCGTGTTATACTGTAATGTAACGCCTGCGCCGTGTTATACTGTAATGTAACGCCTGCGCTGTGTTATACTGTAATGTAACGCCTGCGCGTGTTATACTGTAATGTAACGCCTGCGCCGTGTTATACTGTAATGTAACGCCTGCACTATGTTATACTGTAATGCAACGCCTGCACCCACCAGCGCCGTGTTATACTGTAATGTAACGCCAGCGCCGTGTTATACTGTAATGTAATGCCTGCGCCGTGTTATACTGTAATGTAACGCCAGCGCCGTGTTATACTGTAACGTAATGCCTGCGCCGTGTTATACTGTAATGTAACGCCTGCGCTGTGTTATACTGTAATGTAACGCCTGCGCCGTATTATACTGTAATGTAATGCCTGCGCCGTGTTATACTGTAATGTAATGCCTGCGCCGTGTTATACTGTAATGTAACGCCTGCGCTGTGTTATACTGTAATGTAACGCCTGCGCCGTGTTATACTGTAATGTAACGCCTGCGCCGTGTTATACTGTAATGTAACGCCTGCGCCGTGTTATACTGTAATGTAACGCCTGCGCCGTGTTATACTGTAATGTAACGCCTGCGCTGTGTTATACTGTAATGTAACGCCTGCGCGTGTTATACTGTAATGTAACGCCTGCGCCGTGTTATACTGTAATGTAACGCCTGCACTATGTTATACTGTAATGCAACGCCTGCACCCACCAGCGCCGTGTTATACTGTAATGTAACGCCAGCGCCGTGTTATACTGTAATGTAATGCCTGCGCCGTGTTATACTGTAATGTAACGCCAGCGCCGTGTTATACTGTAACGTAATGCCTGCGCCGTGTTATACTGTAATGTAACGCCTGCGCTGTGTTATACTGTAATGTAACGCCAGCGCCGTGTTATACTGTAATGTAACGCCTGCACTATGTTATACTGTAATGCAACGCCTGCACCCACCAGCGCCGTGTTATACTGTAATGTAACGCCAGCGCCGTGTTATACTGTAATGTAACGCCTGCACCCACCAGCGCCGTGTTATACTGTAATGTAACACCAGCGCCGTGTTATACTGTAATGTAACGCCTGCGCCGTGTTATACTGTAATGTAACACCAGCGCTGTGTTATACTGTAATGCAACGCCAGCGCCGTGTTATACTGTAATGTAACACCAGCGCTGTGTTATACTGTAATGCAACGCCTGCACCCACCAGCGCCGTGTTATACTGTAATGTAACGCCAGCGCCGTGTTATACTGTAATGTAACGCCTGCACCCACCAGCGCCGTGTTATACTGTAATGTAACACCAGCGCCGTGTTATACTGTAATGTAACGCCTGCGCCGTGTTATACTGTAATGTAACGCCAGCGCCGTGTTATACTGTAATGTAACGCCTGCACTATGTTATACTGTAATGCAACGCCTGCACCCACCAGCGCCGTGTTATACTGTAATGTAACGCCAGCGCCGTGTTATACTGTAATGTAACGCCTGCACCCACCAGCGCCGTGTTATACTGTAATGTAACACCAGCGCCGTGTTATACTGTAACGTAACGCCTGCGCCGTGTTATACTGTAATGTAACGCCTGCGCTGTGTTATACTGTAATGCAACGCCAGCGCCGTGTTATACTGTAATGTAACGCCTACGCTGTGTTATACTGTAATGTAATGCCTGCGCCGTGTTATACTGTAATGTAACGCCTGCGCCGTGTTATACTGTAATGTAATGCCTGCGCCGTGTTATACTGTAATGCAACGCCAGCGCCGTGTTATACTGTAATGTAATGCCTGCGCCGTGTTATACTGTAATGTAACGCCTGCGCCGTGTTATACTGTAATGTAATGCCAGCGCCGTGTTATACTGTAATGTAATGCCTGCGCCGTGTTATACTGTAATGTAACGCCTGCGCCGTGTTATACTGTAATGTAACGCCAGCGCCGTGTTATACTGTAATGTAACGCCAGCGCCGTGTTATACTGTAATGTAACGCCAGCGCCGTGTTATACTGTAATGTAACGCCAGCGCCGTGTTATACTGTAATGTAACGCCAGCACCGTGTTATACTGTAATGTAACGCCAGCGCCGTGTTATACTGTAATGTAACGCCAGCGCCGTGTTATACTGTAATGTAACGCCTGCGCTGTGTTATACTGTAATGCAATGCCAGCGCCATGTTATACTGTAATGTAACGCCTGCGCGTGTTATACTGTAATGTAACGCCTGCGCCGTGTTATACTGGAACGTAACGCCTGCGCCGTGTTATACTGTAATGTAACGCCTGCGCCGTGTTATACTGTAACGTAACGCATGCGCCGTGTTATACTGTAATGTAACGCCTGCGCCGTGTTATACTGTAACGTAACGCCAGCGCCGTGTTATACTGTAATGTAACGCCAGCGCCGTGTTATACTGTAATGTAATGCCTGCGCCGTGTTATACTGTAATGTAACGCCAGCGCCGTGTTATACTGTAATGTAACGCCTGCGCCGTGTTATACTGTAATGTAACGCCAGCACCGTGTTATACTGTAATGTAATGCCTGCGCCGTGTTATACTGTAATGTAACGCCTGCGCTGTGTTATACTGTAATGCAACGCCAGCGCCGTGTTATACTGTAATGTAACGCCTGCGCGTGATATACTGTAATGTAACGCCTGCGCCGTGTTATACTGGAACGTAACGCCTGCGCCGTGTTATACTGTAATGTAACGCCTGCGCCGTGTTATACTGTAACGTAACGCCTGCGCCGTGTTATACTGTAACGTAACGCCTGCGCCGTGTTATACTGTAATGTAACACCTGCGCCGTGTTATACTGTAACGTAACGCCTGCGCCGTGTTATACTGGAACGTAACGCCTGCGCCGTGTTATACTGTAATGTAACGCCTGCGCCGTGTTATACTGTACTGTAATGAACATTTCAGCCTGCTCACAGGGTCTTCTTCGCAGATATAAGCCGCGTTGAACTGTGCAATCTCAAACCCGGCCTCCGCTGCCTGGATATAATGCAGAACAGCCTCGTGCCTGGGGGGACAAGGGCAGGATTAAGGTCAATAGCAGGTGTGAGCACCGTGGGACAAATTGTACATAATATTACATATAGTATATCTATCGTTTGTACTTAGATATAGATACTCTATACATATACAGTCATGTGAAAAAGAAAGTACACCCTCTTTGAATTCTATGGTTTTACATATCAGGACATAATAACAATCATCTGTTCCTTAGCAGGTCTTAAAATTAGGTAAATACAACCTCAGATGAACAACAACACATGACATATTACACTGTGTCATGATTTATTTAACAAAAATAAAGCCAAAATGGAGAAGCTATGTGTGAAACCGCTTGCTTCCCATATCAACTCTATCCTGTCTGCAGGCCATATCCCTAAGACCTGGAAAACTGCCAGAGTTGTCCCAATCTTCAAAAGTGGGGACAAAAACACTGTCTCAAACTACAGGCCAATCTCTCTTCTCCCAATCCTATCCAAAGTCATGGAAAAATGTGTCCACTCCCAATTAAGCGATTACTATAACAAGACAAATTTCCCTAGCCAATTCCAATCTGGCTTTCGCCCCAAACACTCCACCGTAACTACACTGCTAAAAGTTTGTAATGAGATCCAGTGTGGAATGGAACGGGGACAACTCACTGGTGCAGTATTCCTAGATTTTGCAAAGGCTTTTGATACAGTTGATCATGCTATCCTGCTTAACAAACTCCAGAGCTCTGGAATAGGGAAGCATGCTTTAAACTGGTTTCAGTCCTACCTATCATAATATATAATAGATATTATCTCTAACTGTGCATGCAATGTCTTGTATATAATGTATACCCTGCTCACTTAATGTAACTATGTATTGTAACCATGTATTATTTGTCATCTTAACTCTGTGCCCAGGACACACATGAAAACGAGAGGCAACTCTCACTGTATTACTTCCTGGTAAAACATGTTATAAATAAATAAAATATCAGGTAGATCCCAACATGTGTCCATCTCAGGCTCTATCTCCAACCACTTGGATATCACCTGTGGTGTCCCACAAGTCTCTGTTCTGGGGCCCCTACTCTTCTCAGTGTTCATCAATGATCTTGTAAGGGAACTTCAATACACATGTATGCAGATGACTCAATGACTGAGCTCCTGATCAGAACCAACGCTAACACCACCCTAACTTCTGTTACTAGTTTTAAATACCTGGGCATATGGTTTGACTCCCATTTAACATTTGGGATGTACATTGATACCTTGACATCCAAGACCTATGCCAAACTAGGGGTACTTTACAGGAACAAATCCTCCCTAAGTCTCCTAGTCAGAAAGCGTATTGCACAGCAGATGCTAATGCCAATTATCGACTATGGAGACATAGTATACAGCTCGGCACCCCAAATGCATAATTACCCTAATAACCTTAACTCATTACCCTAATAACCTTAACCCCTTACCCTAATAGCCTAACCTTAACCCCTAACCCTAATAACCTTAACTCATTAACCCCCTTAGGCAGTGCTTATAGTGCCGGCGACGTCGCCCAAAACAAAAGCATTGCCGCCGCGTGCGCTTATAGTGCGCGTGACGGCGACAAAGCGAGGGAATGACGTCGCGAAAAACTGTTAGCCGGCAAAATTTGATTTTTCAAGGGCTGTCGCGTCACGTGACGGCCCTTGAACCAATCAAATTGCCGGAATTATGCAACGCCGCCACCCGGCGAAATATAAATTTCGCCGGTGGCGACGGGTGACGTCACCCATCGCCATCGACGACACTATAGGCACGGCCTTACCCTAACAACCCTAATTTGAACCCCTAATCCTAATGCTAATCACCTACCTCGAGGCCGAAACGGCCAGCGGCTTAAACAGTGGCGACCAAGTGTCCCTCGGTGGCTGAATGGCGACGGGGAAACGGCCGCGTCTAATAGTCCCATCCCAGCCTTGGACACCCAGGGATTACCACGGATAACACGGATTATAAGTGTCTGAGGTGCGAATCCAATTCACGAGCTCCCGGATTACCCGGCGGTACTAAAAACCACGTCTGTTTGAGTTTTGGTTACAGGACAAGGGGACGCACGGGCGCCGTTCCTCACGCTGCCGTTGTTCCTCCAGGTCAAGTCATTAACCAGTCTCTATCATTTCAATCTCCTCAGTACTCATGTTTAAAAGATGTCTGTGCGTTCACCTCACCGGGACTGTGGCGCGATGCCGGTAAAACACATTTTACCAAACAATACCAAACACAGAGCACTTTGTACCCCAGAATTCACATAAATGTACATTATTTGTTAGTGAAAGTGAGCAAAATGTGGTGTTTCCCACATATTCCTGTAACAAAACGGAAACATAAGTCGGCATTTTGCGAGCCTGCTAATTGAAGAGTTTCACTTACCACGAGTGCTTTAAATAACCGTCCAGGGATCTCCGCAGGACGGCCCCCAGGTACCCGTTCTGCTCCGAGGCCCATTTCGTCCACCTGGGGAGGAGTTGAAAATACTGTATAACTTGGGGCAAAAAGAGTGTCCAGCTCGGGGGCTCAAGGGAAAAACATCTGCCCGAGCTCAGCGTTTCCCCCCACGGAAACCCAACCGCAAGCTGAGACCGGTAAGATCCCAACGTATGCCGGCACACAGCTACATGAGGGAGGAGGTGACCGAAGGCTGAGACCGGTAAGATCCCAACATATGCCGGCACACAGCTACATGTGGGAGGAGGTGACCGCAGGCTGAGACCGGTAAGATCTCAACGTATGCCGGCACACAGCTACATGTGGGAGGAGGTGACCGAAGGTCGAGACCGGTAAGATCTCAACGTATGCCGGCACACAGCTACATGTGGGAGGAGGTGACCGAAGGTCGAGACCGGTAAGATCCCAACGTATGCCGGCACACAGCTACATGAGGGAGGAGGTGACCGAAGGCTGAGACCGGTAAGATCCCAACGTATGCCGGCACACAGCTACATGAGGGAGGAGGTGACCGAAGGCTGAGACCGGTAAGATCCCAGCGTATGCCGGCACACAGCTACATGTGGGAGGAGGTGACCGAAGGTCGAGACCGGTAAGATCCCAACGTATGCCGGCACACAGCTACATGTGGGAGGAGGTGACCGCAGGCTGAGACCGGTAAGATCCCAGCGTATGCCGGCACACAGCTACATGTGGGAGGAGGTGACCGAAGGTCGAGACCGGTAAGATCCCAACGTATGCCGGCACACAGCTACATGTGGGAGGAGGTGACCGCAGGCTGAGACCGGTAAGATCCCAACGTATGCCGGCACACAGCTACATGTGGGAGGAGGTGACCGAAGGTCGAGACCGGTAAGATCCCAACGTATGCCGGCACACAGCTACATGTGGGAGGAGGTGACCGAAGGCTGAGACCGGTAAGATCCCAACGTATGCCGGCACACAGCTACATGAGGGAGGAGGTGATCGAAGGCTGAGACCGGTAAGATCTCAACGTATGCCGGCACACAGCTACATGTGGGAGGAGGTGACCGAAGGCTGAGACCGGTAAGATCCCAACGTATGCTGGCACACAGCTACATGAGGGAGGAGGTGACCGAAGACTGAGACCGCGAAGATCCCAACGTATGCCGGCACACAGCTACATGTGGGAGGAGGTGACCGAAGGCTGAGACCGATAAGATCTCAACGTATGCCGGCACACAGCTACATGTGGGAGGAGGTGACCGAAGGCTGAGACCGGTAAGATCCCAACGTATGCTGGCACACAGCTACATGAGGGAGGAGGTGACCGCAGGCTGAGACCGGTAAGATCCCAACGTATGCCGGCACACAGCTACATGTGGGAGGAGGTGACCGAAGACTGAGACCGCGAAGATCCCAACGTATGCCGGCACACAGCTACATGTGGGAGGAGGTGACCGCAGGCTGAGACCGCTAAGATCCCAACGTATGCCGGCACACAGCTACATGTGGGAGGAGGTGACCGAAGGCTGAGACCGGTAAGATCCCAACGTATGCCGACACACAGCTACATGTGGGAGGTGACCAAAGGCTGAGACCGGTAAGATCCCAACGTATGCCGGCACACAGCTACATGTGGGAGGAGGTGACCGAAGGCCGAGACCGCTAAGATCCCAACGTATGCCGGCACACAGCTACATGTGGGAGGAGGTGACCGAAGGCCGAGACCGCTAAGATCCCAACGTATGCCGGCACACAGCTACATGTGGGAGGAGGTGACCGAAGGCCGAGACCGCTAAGATCCCAACGAATGCCGGCACACAGCTACATGTGGGAGGAGGTGACTGAAGGCTGAGACCGGTAAGAACTCAACGTATGCCAGCACACAGCTACATGTGGGACGAGGTGACCGCAGGCTGAGACCGGTAAGATCCCAGCGTATGCCGGCACACAGCTACATGTGGGACGAGGTGACCGCAGGCTGAGACCGGTAAGATCCCAGCGTATGCCGGCACACAGCTACATGTGGGAGGAGGTGACCGCAGGCTGAGACCGGTAAGATCCCAGCGTATGCCGGCACACAGCTACATGTGGGAGGAGGTGACCGAAGGCTGAGACCGGTAAGAAACCAACGTATGCCGGCACACAGCTACATGTGGGAGGAGATGACCGAAGGCTGAGACCGGTAAGAACCCAACGTATGCCGGCACACAGCTACATGTGGGAGGAGGTGACCGCAGGCTGAGACCGGTAAGATCCCAACGAATGCCAGCACACAGCTACATGTGGGAGGAGATGACCGCAGGCTGAGACCGCTAAGATCCCAACGTATGCCGGCACACAGCTACATGTGGGAGGAGGTGACCGAAGGCTGAGACCGCTAAGATCTCAACGTATGCCGGCACACAGCTACATGTGGGAGGTGACCGCAGGCTGAGACCGGTAAGATCCCAACGAATGCCAGCACACAGCTACATGAGGGAGGAGATGACCGCAGGCTGAGACCGCTAAGATCTCAACGTATGCCGGCACACAGCTACATGTGGGAGGAGGTGACCGAAGGCTGAGACCGGTAAGATCCCAGCGTATGCCGGCACACAGCTACATGAGGGAGGAGGTGACCGCAGGCTGAGACCGGTAAGATCCCAACGTATGCCAGCACACAGCTACATGTGGGAGGAGGTGACCGAAGGCTGAGACCGGTAAGATCCCAGCGTATGCCGGCACACAGCTACATGTGGGAGGAGGTGACCGAAGGCTGAGACCGGTAAGATCCCAACACATGCCGGCACACAGCTACATGTGGGAGGAGGTGACCGCAGGCTGAGACCGGTAAGATCCCAGCGTATGCCGGCACATAGCTACATGTGGGAGGAGGTGACCGAAGGTCGAGACCGGTAAGATCTCAACGTATGCCGGCACACAGCTACATGTGGGAGGAGGTGACCGCAGGCTGAGACCGGTAAGATCCCAACGTATGCCGGCACACAGCTACATGTGGGAGGAGGTGACCGCAGGCTGAGACCGGTAAGATCCCAACGTATGCCGGCACACAGCTACATGTGGGAGGAGGTGACCGCAGGCTGAGACCGGTAAGATCCCAACGTATGCCGGCACATAGCTACATGTGGGAAGAGGTGACCGCAGGCTGAGACCGGTAAGATCCCAACGCATGCCGGCACACAGCTACATGTGGGAGGAGGTGACCGCAGGCTGAGACCGGTAAGATCCCAGCGTATGCCGGCACATAGCTACATGTGGGAGGAGGTGACCGAAGGCTGAGACCGGTAAGATCCCAGCGTATGCCGGCACACAGCTACATGAGGGAGGAGGTGACCGTAGGCTGAGACCGGTAAGATCCCAGCGTATGCCGGCACACAGCTACATGTGGGAGGTGACCGCAGGCTGAGACCGGTAAGATCCCAACGTATGCCGGCACACAGCTACATGTGGGAGGAGGTGACCGCAGGCTGAGACCGGTAAGATCCCAACGTATGCCGGCACATAGCTACATGAGGGAGGAGGTGACCGAAGGCTGAGACCGCGAAGATCCCAACGTATGCCGGCACACAGCTACATGTGGGAGGAGGTGACCGCAGGCTGAGACCGCTAAGATCCCAACGCATGCCGGCACACAGCTACATGTGGGAGGAGGTGACCGCAGGCTGAGACCGGTAAGATCCCAACGTATGCCGGCACACAGCTACATGTGGGAGGAGGTGACCGCAGGCTGAGACCGGTAAGATCCCAGCGTATGCCGGCACACAGCTACATGTGGGAGGAGGTGACCGCAGGCTGAGACCGGTAAGATCCCAACGTATGCCGGCACACAGCTACATGTGGGAGGAGGTGACCGCAGGCTGAGACCGGTAAGATCCCAACGTATGCCGGCACACAGCTACATGTGGGAGGAGGTGACCGAAGGCTGAGACCGGTAAGATCCCAACATATGCCGGCACACAGCTACATGTGGGAGGAGGTGACCGAAGGCTGAGACCGGTAAGATCCCAACGTATGCCGGCACACAGCTACATGTGGGAGGAGGTGACCGAAGGCTGAGACCGGTAAGATCCCAACGTATGCCGGCACACAGCTACATGTGGGAGGAGGTGACCGAAGGCTGAAGAACTTCTCTCTGGAATAAAGATTCCTCTGTAGGACTCGGGGAAACCTGCTTATTATATTGGGTACTACATTTTATCTAGACAAATATCCCAAAACATCAAGACAGAAGCCATGTAAATAATATTAGAGGCACCAGTAACGCAGCAAAAAGTTTTACAAAAATTCTAATAAACTCATACAACTTGTGTGACTTTGTATGTATTTACTGGGAATTATTCACACTTGGGCGGGAGGTGAACCCTCCCAGCTGCAAAACTGGGCAAAAACCATAACAAAGATTTTATTTTTTAAATGTCATGTTTTTCCTTTAATATACATCATTTTGCAGCCAGGAGTCTGACATACGTGTAAATCTCTCAAGGTCAGGTCAGTTGTTTGTATTTGAAACTACATTATGCTCTAAGACACTCCAATTTACGACTACTATGTTGTATGTTTGGCCCTCTACGGGTCGATAAGACAAAGATCTTCCGGGCAGGGTCTTCCTTCTCCCAATGTTACATATATATATACAGTATATATACAGTATATATATATATATTGATGCATTTATCCTTTTGTTATTAGTATATTCCCTGCATTGTAAATGTCTTGTAATGTTGTAAATATGGCACAGCACCGCGTAGCTGGTTGGCGCTATAATAATACAAATACACTGTGAATACATGTAATGCAGATACTTACACTACAGAGCCCAGAGGCTGTCTGCGCACTGTACCCAGAATCCCCTGTGACCAGTAAGCAGAGAGGTACACAGCTGCATCAATGTGACCACGGGAAGCCGACTTCAAGAAGTACGTGTAAGCTGTGAACTAAGCAGAGAAATTACAGGAAGGTTACTGACACGTTCCGCGTCATTGAACTGAGCAGAGAGATTACAGGAAGGTTACTGAGACGTTCCGCGTCATTGAACTTGTCAGAGAGATTACAGGAAGGTTACTGAGACGTTCTGCGTCATTGAACTGAGCAGAGAGATTACAGGAAGGTTACTGACACGTTCCGCGTCATTGAACTTGTCAGAGAGATTACAGGAAGGTTACCGAGACGTTCTGCGTCATTGAACTGAGCAGAGAGATTACAGGAAGGTTACTGACACGTTCCGCGTCATTGAACTGAGCAGAGAGATTACAGGAAGGTTACTGAGACGTTCGCGTCATTGAACTGAGCAGAGAGATTACAGGAAGGTTACTGACACGTTCCGCGTCATTGAACTGAGCAGAGAGATTACAGGAAGGTTACTGACACGTTCCGCGTCATTAAACTGAGCAGAGAGATTACAGGAAGGTTACTGAGACGTTCCACGTCATTGAATTGAGCAGAGAGATTACAGGAAGGTTACTGACACATTCCACATCATTGAACTGAGCAGAGAGATTACAGGAAGTTTACTGACACGTTCTGCGTCATTGAACTGAGCAGAGATTATAGGAAGGTTACTGACACGTTCCGCATCATTGAACTGAGCAGAGAGATTACGGGAAGGTTACTGAGACGTTCTGCGTCATTGAACTGAGCAGCGATTACAGGAAGGTTACTGAGACGTTCCACGTCATTCAACTGAGCAGAGATTACAGGAAGGTTACTGGCACGTTCCACGTCATTGAACTGAGCAGAGAGATTACAGGAAGGTTACGGAGACGTTCTGCGTCATTGAACTGAGCAGAGAGATTACAGGAAGGTTACTGAGACGTTCTGCGTCATTGAATTGAGCAGAGAGATTACTGGAAGGTTACTGACACGTTCCACGTCATTGAACTGAGCAGAGAGATTACAGGAAGGTTTCTGAGATGTTCCACGTCATTGAACTGAGCAGAGATTACAGGAAGGTTAATGAGACGCTCTGTGTCATTGAACTGAGCAGAGAGATTACAGGAAGGTTACTGAGACGTTCCACGTCATTGAACTGAGCAGAGAGATTACAGGAAGGTTACTGAGACGTTCTGCATCATTGAACTGAGCAGAGAGATTACAGGAAGGTTACTGAGACGTTCCGTGTCATTGAACTGAGCAGCGAGATTACAGGAAGGTTACTGACACGTTCCACGTCATTGAACTGAGCAGAGAGATTACAGGAAGGTTACTGAGACGTTCCGCGTCATTGAATTGAGCAGAGAGATTACAGGAAGGTTACTGACACGTTCCACGTCATTGAACTGAGCAGAGAGATTACAGGAAGCTACTGACACGTTCGCGTCATTGAACTGAGCAGAGAGATTACAGAAAGGTTACTGAGACGGTCCGCGTCATTGAACTGAGCAGAGAGATTACAGGAAGGTTACTGAGACGTTCTGCGTCATTGAACTGAGCAGAGAGATTACAGGAAGGTTACTGACATGTTCCGCGTCATTGAACTGAGCAGAGAGATTACAGGCAAGTTACTGACACATTCCGCGTCATTGAACTGAGCAGAGAGATTACAGGAAGGTTACTGACACGTTCTGCGTCATTGAATTGAGCAGAGAGATTACAGGAAGGTTACTGAGACGTTCTGCGTCATTGAACTGAGCAGCGAGATTACAGAAAGGTCACTGAGACGTTCCATGTCATTCAACTGAGCAGAGAGATTACAGGAAGGTTACTGACACGTTCCACATCATTGAACTGAGCAGAAAGATTACAGGAAGGTTACTGAGACGTTCTGCGTCATTGAACTGAGCAGCGAGATTACTGGAAGTTTACTGACACGTTCCGCATCATTGAACTGAGAAGAGAGATTACAGGAAGGTTCCTGACACGTTCCACGTCATTGAACTGAGCAGAGAGATTACAGGAAGGTTACTGACACGTTCTGCGTCATTGAACTGAGCAGAGAGATTACAGGAAGGTTACTGAGACATTCTGCGTCATTGAACTGAGCAGAGAGATTACGGGAAGGTTACTGAGACGTTCCACGTCATTGAACTGAGCAGAGAGATTACAGGAAGGTTACTGAGACGTTCTGCGTCATTGAACTGAGCAGAGAGATTACAGGAAGGTTACTGAGACGTTCCGTGTCATTGAATTGAGCAGCGAGATTACAGGAAGGTTACTGACACGTTCCACGTCATTGAACTGAGCAGAGAGATTACAGGAAGGTTACTGAGACGTTCCGCGTCATTGAATTGAGCAGAGAGATTACAGGAAGGTTACTGACACGTTCCACGTCATTGAACTGAGCAGAGAGATTACAGGAAGCTACTGACACGTTCGCGTCATTGAACTGAGCAGAGAGATTACAGAAAGGTTACTGAGACGGTCCGCATCATTGAACTGAGCAGAGAGATTACAGGAAGGTTACTGAGACGTTCTGCGTCATTGAACTGAGCAGAGAGATTACAGGAAGGTTACTGACATGTTCCGCGTCATTGAATTGAGCAGAGAGATTACAGGAAGGTTACTGACACATTCCGCGTCATTGAACTGAGCAGAGAGATTACAGGAAGGTTACTGACACGTTCTGCGTCATTGAATTGAGCAGAGAGATTACAGGAAGGTTACTGAGACGTTCTGCGTCATTGAACTGAGCAGCGAGATTACAGAAAGGTCACTGAGACGTTCCATGTCATTCAACTGAGCAGAGAGATTACAGGAAGGTTACTGACACGTTCCACATCATTGAACTGAGCAGAAAGATTACAGGAAGGTTACTGAGACGTTCTGCGTCATTGAACTGAGCAGCGAGATTACTGGAAGTTTACTGACACTTTCCGCGTCATTGAACTGAGAAGAGAGATTACAGGAAGGTTCCTGACACGTTCCACGTCATTGAACTGAGCAGAGAGATTACAGGAAGGTTACTGACACGTTCTGCGTCATTGAACTGAGCAGAGAGATTACAGGAAGGTTACTGAGACATTCTGCGTCATTGAATTGAGCAGAGAGATTACGGGAAGGTTACTGAGACGTTCCATGTCATTGAACTGAGCAGAGAGATTACAGGAAGGTTACTGACACGTTCCACGTCATTGAACTGAGCAGAAAGATTACAGGAAGGTTACTGAGACGATCTGCGTCATTGAATTGAGCAGAGAGATTACAGGAAGGTTACTGAGACGTTCCATGTCATTGAACTGAGCAGAGAGATTACAGGAAGGTTACTGACACGTTCCACGTCATTGAACTGAGCAGAGAGATTACAGGAAGGTTACGGAGACGTTCTGCGTCATTGAACTGAGCAGAGAATTACAGGAAGGTTACTGAGACGTTCTGTGTCATTGAACTGAGCAGAGAGATTACAGGAAGGTTACTGAGACGTTCTGTGTCATTGAATTGAGCAGAGATTACAGGAAGGTTACTGAGACGTTCCGTGTCATTGAATTGAGCAGAGAGATTACTGGAAGGTTACAGAGACGTTCCACGTCATTGAACTGAGCAGAGATTACAGGAAGGTTACTGGCACGTTCCACGTCATTGAACTGAGCAGAGAGATTACAGGAAGGTTACGGAGACGTTCTGCGTCATTGAACTGAGCAGAGAGATTACAGGAAGGTTACTGAGATGTTCCACGTCATTGAACTGAGCAGAGAGATTACAGGAAGTTACTGAGACGTTCTGTGTCATTGAACTGAGCAGAGAGATTACAGGAAGGTTACTGAGACGTTCTGTGTCATTGAACTGAGCAGAGATTACAGGAAGGTTACTGAGACGTTCCGTGTCATTGAACTGAGCAGAGAGATTACTGGAAGGTTACGGAGACGTTCTGCGTCATTGAACTGAGCAGAGAGATTACAGGAAGGTTACTGACAAGTTCCACGTCATTGAACTGAGCAGAGAGATTACAGGAAGGTTACTGACACATTCCACGTCATTGAACTGAGCAGAGAGATTACAGGAAGGTTACGGAGACGTTCTGCGTCATTGAACTGAGCAGAGAGATTACAGGAAGGTTACTGACAAGTTCCACGTCATTGAACTGAGCAGAGAGATTACAGGAAGGTTACTGAGACGTTCTGCGTCATTGAACTGAGCAGAGAGATTACAGGAAGGTTACTGAGACGTTCTGCGTCATTGAACTGAGCAGCGAGATTACAGGAAGGTTACTGACACTTTCCGCGTCATTGAACTGAGCAGAGAGATTACAGGAAGGTTCCTGACACGTTCCATGTCATTGAATTGAGCAGAGAGATTACAGGAAGGTTACTGACACGTTCTGCGTCATTGGATTGAGCAGAGAGATTACAGGAAGGTTACTGAGACGTTCTGTGTCATTGAACTGAGCAGAGAGATTACAGGAAGGTTACTGAGACGTTCCACATCATTGAATTGAGCAGAGAGATTACAGAAAGGTTACTGGGATATTCCGTGTCATTGAACTGACCAGAGAGATTACAGGAATTTTACTGAGACATTCCGGGTCATTGAACTGAGCAGAGAGATTACAGGAAGGTTACTGAGACGTTCCGCGTCATTGGATTGAGCAGAGAGATTACAGGAAGGTTACTGAGACATTCCATGTCTGTCACGAGGGAGACTCCAGGAGTGGGTAGGACCTCGGTAGCCGGAACAGCGGGAGCAGGCAAAGATTGCTGGGGTCACGGGCTGAGGTCTATGGCAAGCAGCAACTCGGATCGTTGTGGGCAAGCAGGGGTCGATGGCAGGCAAGCAGGATCATCGTGGGCTATACGCAGAGGTTTGGCAACAGGAAGGCAGGAGCAGAACAGGGGAGCAGGAACTGAGACTAGGGAGCATGGACAGGTCTGGGACTTGCTAGCAGGAAACAGACTGGGCAATCTAGTTAAATAGCAAGGGCCTTTATTATGAACAGGACTCCAATACAGAACAGGACTGGTACAGGAACAGATACAGGAACAAGCTGCGTCAGAAGCATGGGCAAAGGCATGGAGTCTGACACAAAGCAAAGGCAAAACCCAAACAGGAAGCAGGAACTATAAGGACAGAGAACAGGAGCAACAAGAGGAGACAGACAGACAGACAAACCCCAGAGCAGACAGAAAGCAGCAGCACACCCAGTGGACAAGGAAAGGAACTATGGCCAGGATGTCTAGGAGACCACGACAGTGTCATTGAATTGAGCAGAGAGATTACAGGAAGGTTACTGACACGTTCCGAGTCATTGAATTGAGCAGAGAGATTACAGGAAGGTTACTGACACGTTCCGAGTCATTGCATTGTGCAGAGAAATTACAGGAAGGTTACTGAGACGTTCCGTGTCATTGAATTGAGCAGAGAGATTACAGGAAGGTTACCGAGACGTTCTGCGTCATTGAACTGAGCAGAGAGATTACAGGAAGGTTACTGAGACGTTCCGTGTCATTGCATTGAGCAGAGAGATTACAGGAAGGTTACTGAGACGTTCAGAGAGATTACAGGAAGGTTACTGAGACGTTCTGCGTCATTGAACTGAGCAGAGGAATTACAGGAAGGTTGCTGACACGTTCCGTGTCATTGAACTGAGCAGAGAGATTACAGGAAGGTTACTGACACGTTCCGTGTCATTGAACTGAGCAGAGAGATTACAGGAAGGTTACTGAGACGTTCCGCGTCATTGAACTGAGCAGAGAGATTACAGGAAGATTACTGAGACGTTCCGCGTCATTGAACTGAGCAGAGAGATTACAGGACGGTTACTGAGATGTTCCGCGTCATGGAACTGAGCAGAGAGATTACAGGAAGGTTACTGAGACATTCTGCGTCATTGAACTGAGCAGAGAGATTACAGGAAGGTTACTGAGACGTTCCGCGTCATTGAACTGAGCAGAGAGATTACAGGAAGGTTACTGAGACATTCTGCGTCATTGAACTGAGCAGAGAGATTACAGGAAGGTTACTGAGATGTTCCGCGTCATTGAACTGAGCAGAGAGATTACAGGAAGGTTACTGAGATGTTCCGCGTCATTGAACTGAGCAGAGAGATTACAGGAAGGTTACTGAGACGTTCCGTGTCATTGAATTGAGCAGAGAGATTACAGGAAGGTTACTGAGACGTTCCACATCATTGAATTGAGCAGAGAGATTACAGGAAGGTTACTGACACATTTCGCGTAATTGAACTGAGCAGAGAGATTACAGGAAGGTTACTGACACGTTCTGCGTCATTGAACTGAGCAGAGAGATTACAGGAAGGTTACTAAGACGTTTTTGAAGGGCAATTGAATACCCACAGGATGCTCAAAGCATAAAGCATAGTATTGTAATTCACAAAGAGGACAGAGAAATAAAAGTATACAATAAGCCTAACATATCCTTGATAAATACCGGTATAAAATGCTTTGTGATATAAATTTGCTGGACTGGCTTCCTATTGGCCCACGTGACACTGGAGCTTTAAACCCCAGCCCGAGGGGACACCGGCACCCCCTACAGAAGTCTATATCTCCGGAAGTAGGGGTCCCCCTGAGCTGAAATTATTGGGGTTCAGCTCCAGAGACCCCTGCTTCAATCATGTCTAGAAAAATGATTGAAATGTTCTGCCCCTTGGTGACGTAGATGCCCGAATATGGTCCTCTATTTACCCCCCTCATGACGTAGAGGCCCATATTCCGGCCTCTACATCATCACGAGGCCGGACATAGCGGAGTCTGTAAGAGCGGCTCTGCGAGGCGCGGAGACGCTTCTCCCTGGGACACTTCCGCGAAACTATCACAGACTGCCTGGCCTGGGACCAGTAACGCTGCTTTAATCCTCCCAGACCGCACTATTTACTGCGGGGGCCACGGATGGGCCGCAGGTTTCAGCATGTTGGTCCGTGGCCATGAGAACAGTAAGTCTGGCTACCTACCTCTGTAGCTTTTCATAATCTGCTCTCACCAGAACAAACCATATACATTAAATTAGAAAATAAGACTTGCATTTTTTTCCTTATTTCCTGTTAATCATCACCAAACATCTCACCATAAAATAATTATGTGTATTCTGTTATACTATACTGTATGTACTATATGTCTTCCCTATCCCGCCCTAACCTCCCTGTTTTGCTACTGTACCCTTTCCCAATATTTTTGGTTCAACCCATTCCAGAAATGTTCTAAAACTAAAAGTTAAAAAAAAACTGCACAGAAGGATTCTGGGTAATTACATGCAGGTGAACCCAGAATGCGTGGCCCAGGGCGCCCACCAGCCATATTACCGGGTATGTACCGCACAGCCTCGGACACAGAAGCGCAGAATCCCTATTCTGGCAGTAGCACTATTTTATGGTACAATGCTAGGACAACCAAAATAACACAAGGACTCACGTGATCCTTCTGCTTCCCGGGATACAGGCCGTGGGAGTGCATGATGCCCAGGTTGAAGGGAGCCTCCGGGTTTCCAAGTTTGTCAGCTCTCTCCCAAAGCTCCACCGCTCTGCGGTAATCCTTCTCATACTGCTCGTAATACCAGCCCAGGCTGTTAATGGCGGGGACAAAGTCCTATCACAGAGACACAGGTCACCACAGTGAGAGGCCGAGCACTGCAAGACCCCCTCTTTCTGCAAGACCCCCTCTTTCTGCAAGACTCCCTCTCTCTCTCTCTGCAAGACCCCCTCTCTCTCTCTGCAAGACCCCCTCTCTCTCTCTGCAAGACCCCCTCTCTCTCTCTGCAAGACCCCCTCTCTCTCTCTGCAAGACCCCCTCTCTCTCTCTGCAAGACCCCCTCTCTCTCAATCTCTGCAAGACTCCCTCTCTCTGCAAGACCCCCTCTCTCTCTCTGCAAGACCCCCTCTCTCTCTCTGCAAGACCCCCTCTCTCTCTCTATGCAAGACCCCCTCTCTCTCAATCTCTGCAAGACTCCCTCTCTCTGCAAGACCCCCTCTCTCTCTGCAAGACCCCCTCTCTCTCTCTGCAAGACCCCCTCTCTCTCTCTGCAAGACCCCCTCTCTCTCTCTGCAAGACCCCCTCTCTCTCTATGCAAGACCCCCTCTCTCTCAATCTCTGCAAGACTCCCTCTCTCTGCAAGACCCCCTCTCTTTCTGCAAGACTCCCTCACTCTCTCTGCAAGACCCCCTCTCTCTCTCTGCAAGACCCTCTCTCTCTCTCTCTGCAAGACTCCCTCACTCTCTCTGCAAGACCCCCTCTCTCTCTGCAAGACCCTCTCTCTCTCTCCTTCTCTCTCTGCGAGACCCCCTCTCTCTCTCTCTGCGAGACCCCCTCTCTCTCTGCGAGACCCCCTCTCTCTCTCTCTGCGAGACCCCCTCTCTCTCTCTCTGCGAGACCCCCTCTCTCTCTGCAAGACCCCCTCTCTCTCTGCAAGACCTCACTCTGCATGAAACATCTAAGCTGCAATGTGAGACAAAGATGTTTCTATCATTACCATCTGAGCTCATGTTATCATCAGTGATTGAACTTCCACGTGTAAGTAACACTGTAAGAATAACCCATAACTGTATCTGCGGAAGAACAATCCTCGGGAGGCTTTCTGTACAAGGAATAAGTGACACGTATTCTAACATGAAACATTGGGGAAATCTCTTTATTTCAGAAAGATTTCGATATATTTTCGTTATATAACGAGAGAACGTTTCTAAAATAAATCAACCTATCAATAAAAGGAAAGAGTGACAGTCAGACTGGAAAAAGTCGTGGTCCTGTCGGTTTGTAATTAACAAAGTATTAGTCGGAATTATGGGAACAGAGAGACCGACGTGGGGATATAAACTCAGGCAAACATTGAATACAAACCTTAACTGGGTTCATTAAATGGGTTCATTTCTCCTTATTCTGGATAAATACATTGTACCACTAACTTTCTTTCCTTCAATGCGTATGTGCTACATGTACGCAGTGAGGTCTCCCCATATACACACTTCCTATATCCATATCCCACACAATGACCGCGTGTATATCCCGTGACTATGATGTGCGCTGGGTATAACTGTGACGTGCTATTTCTGTTTCTTTCATAAAAAATGTGTGGTACTGTGGGTTTCAATATGCAAAAGTGCTGGTATAACCGGTTCTGGTCTCACATTTGTTATCAATATAGCAGCATAGAGAAAATGTTTGTACCAGCGTTTCAGTTCAAAGTAAAAAATATCTTTATTTCAGCTCACGAGCCATACAGAAGAGCAGTGTACAGCGGCCAAGGACACGCACCTACGCATTTCATGGCCTCCATCACTTCGTCAGGGGGACGTAGGTCACGAAACGCATAGGGGAATGTCCTTCCCCACTCTACACTGCTCTCCTGCATGGCATGTGAGCTGAAATAAGCTTTGACTTTGAACTGAAACGCTGGTACGAACATTTCCTCTTTGCCGTTGTATTGATAAGAGTGGTCCCCTCTTCCCACGGTCCCACCCCGCCTCCTGCGCTGGTTTCAGCAGCACAATAAATAGACGGATAATTCTTCTATATGTCTGGGAATGTAGATCTTACCAGATCTGCAGCCTTTCTCAGGAACTCCAGGGCCGTAGGAATATCCTGCTGCACTCCTTGTCCCTAAATACAAACCAGAACAAATATCCCTGACATAAACCAGGTGAGTCCTGAGACGTGTGCTCTCTGGGGGCAGGGGGAGCGTCAGGATAAAGGGGAAACCCCCTCCCCGGGATGCGATGGGGGAGGGGAGAGGGAGCGTCAGGATAAAGGGGAAACCCCCTCCCCGGGATGCGATGGGGGAGGGGAGAGGGAGCGTCAGGATAAAGGGGAAACCCCCTCCCCGGG
The DNA here is from genome assembly GCF_040206685.1 of Ascaphus truei. Lineage (NCBI taxonomy): Eukaryota > Metazoa > Chordata > Amphibia > Anura > Ascaphidae > Ascaphus > Ascaphus truei. The sequence continues at coordinate 2,447,337 of NC_134485.1, read as the reverse complement.
ATGCGATGGGGGAGGGGAGAGGGAGCGTCAGGATAAAGGGGAAACCCCCTCCCCGGGATGCGATGGGGGAGGGGAGAGGGAGCGTCAGGATAAAGGGGAAACCCCCTCCCCGGGATGTGATGGGGGAGGGGAGAGGGAGAGCATCAGGATAAAGGGGAAACCCCCTCCCCGGGACGTGATGGGGGAGTTGGAGCGAGTGTCAGGATAAAGGGGAAACCCCCTCCCCGGGACGTGATGGGGGAGGGGAGAGGGAGCGAGTGTCAGGATAAAGGGGAAACCCCCTCCCCGGGAAGTGATGGGGGCGGGAGAGGGAGCGAGTGTCAGGATAAAGGGGAAACCCCCTCCCTGGGACGTGATGGGGGAGGGGAGAGGGAGTGAGTGTCAGGATAAAGGGGAAACCCCCTCCCCGGGATGTGATGGGGGAGGGGAGAGGGAGCGAGTGTCAGGATAAAGGGGAAACCCCCTCCCCGGGAAGTGATGGGGGCGGGAGAGGGAGCGAGTGTCAGGATAAAGGGGAAACCCCCTCCCTGGGACGTGATGGGGGAGGGGAGAGGGAGCGTGTGTCAGGATAAAGGGGAAACCCCCTCCCCGGGAAGTGATGGGGGAGGGGAGAGGGAGCGAGTGTCAGGATAAAGGGGAAACCCCCTCCCTGGGACATGATGGGGGAGGGGAGAGGGAGCGAGTGTCAGGATAAAGGGGAAACCCCTTCCCCGGGACGTGATGGGGGAGGGGAGAGGGAGAGAGTGTCAGGATAAAAGGGGAAACCCCCTCCCCGGGGCGTGATGGGGGGAGGGGAGAGGGAGCGTGTGTCAGGATAAAGGGGAAACCCCCTCCCCGGGACGTGATGGGGGAGGGGAGAGGGAGCGAGTGTCAGGATAAAGGGGAAACCCCCTCCCGGGACGTGATGGGGGAGGGGAGATGGAGCGTGTGTCAGGATAAAGGGGAAACCCCCTCCCCGGGACGTGATGGGGGAAGGGAAAGGGAGCGAGTGTCAGGATAAAGGGGAAACCCCCTCCCCGGGACGTGATGGGGGAGGGGAGAGGGAGCGAGTGTCAGGATAAAGGGGAAACCCCCTCCCCGGGATGTGATGGGGGAGGGGAGAGGGAGCGAGTGTCAGGATAAAGGGGAAACCCCCTCCCTGGGACGTGATGGGGGAGGGGAGAGGGAGCGAGTGTCAGGATAAAGGGGAAACCCCCTCCCTGGGACGTGATGGGGGAGGGGAGAGGGAGCGAGTGTCAGGATAAAGGGGAAACCCCCTCCCCGGGATGTGATGGGGGAGGGGAGAGGGAGCGAGTGTCAGGATAAAGGGGAAACCCCCTGCCTGGGACGTGATGGGGGAGGGGGGAGGGAGCGAGTGTCAGGATAAAGGGGAAACCCCCTCCCTGGGACGTGATGGGGGAGGGGAGAGGGAGCGAGTGTCAGGATAAAGGGGAAACCCCCTCCCCGGGACGTGATGGGGGAGGGGGGAGGGAGCGAGTGTCAGGATAAAGGGGAAACCCCGTCCCCGGGACGTGATGGGGGAGGGAAGGGAGCGTGTGTCAGGATAAAGGGGAAACCCCCTCCCCGGGACGTGATGGGGGGAGGGGAGAGGGAGCGAGTGTCAGGATAAAGGGGAAACCTCCTCCCCGGGACGTGATGGGGGAGGGGAGAGGGAGCGAGTGTCAGGATAAAGGTGAAACCCCCTCCCCAGGACGTGATGGGGGAGGGGAGAGGGAGCGAATGTCAGGATAAAGGGGAAACCCCCTCCCCGGGACGTGATGGGGGAGGGGAGAGGGAGCGAGTGTCAGGATAAAGGGGAAACCCCCTCCCCGGGATGTGATGGGGGAGGAGAGAGGGAGCGAGTGTCAGGATAAAGGGGAAACCCCCTCCCCGGGACGTGATGGGGGAGGGGAGAGGGAGCGAGTGTCAGGATAAAGGGGAAACCCCCTCCCCGGGACGTGATGGGGGGAGTGGAGAGGGAGCGTGTGTCAGGATAAAGGGGAAACCCCCTCCCCAGGAAGTGATGGGGGAGGGGAGAGGGAGCGAGTGTCAGGATAAAGGGGAAACCCCCTCCCCGGGAAGTGATGGGGGGAGGGGAGAGGGAGCGAGTGTCAGGATAAAGGGGAAACCCCCTCCACCGGAAGTGATGGGGGAGGGGAGAGGGAGCGAGTGTCAGGATAAAGGGGAAACCCCCTCCCCGGGACAGGATGGGGGAGGGGAGAGGGAGCGAGTGTCAGGATAAAGGGGAAACCCCCTCCCCGGGACGTGATGGGGGAGGGGAGAGGGAGCGAGTGTCAGGATAAAGGGGAAACCCCCTCCCCAGGACGTGATGGGGGAGGGGAGAGGGAGCGAGTGTCAGGATAAAGGGGAAATCCCTCCCCGGGACGTGATGGGGGAGGGGAGAGGGAGCGAGTGTCAGGATAAAGGGGAAACCCCCTCCCCGGGACGTGATGGGAGCGGGGGAGGGAGCGAGTGTCAGGATAAAGGGGAAACCCCCTCCCCGGGATGTGATGGGGGAGGGGAGAGGGAGCGTGTGTCAGGATAAAGGGGAAACCCCCTCCCCGGGATGTGATGGGGGAGGGGAGAGGGAGCGAGTGTCAGGATAAAGGGGAAACCCCCTCCCCGGGACGTGATGGGGGGAGGGGAGAGGGAGCGAGTGTCAGGATAAAGGGGAAACCTCCGACTGTAACTGAGAAACTAGTGATACTCTCCGACTGTAACTGAGAAACTAGTGATACTCTCGACTGTAACTGAGAAACTAGTGGTACTCTCCGACTGTAACTGAGAAACTAGTGGTACTCTCCGACTGTAACTGAGAAACTAGTGGTACTGTCCGACTGTAACTGAGAAACTAGTGGTACTCTCCGACTGTAACTGAGAAACTAGTGGTACTCTCCGACTGTAACTGAGAAACTAGTGGTACTGTCCGACTGTAACTGAGAATCTAGTGGTACTCTCCGACTGTAACTGAGAAACTAGTGGTACTCTCCGACTGTAACTGAGAATCTAGTGGTACTCTCCGACTGTAACTGAGAAACTAGTGGTACTCTCCGACTGTAACTGAGAATCTAGTGGTACTCTCCGACTGTAACTGAGAAACTAGTGGTACTCTCCGACTGTAACTGAGAAATTAGTGGTACTCTCCGACTGTAACTGAGAAACTAGTGGTACTCTCCGACTGTAACTGAGAATCTAGTGGTACTCTCCGACTGTAACTGAGAAACTAGTGGTACTCTCCGACTGTAACTGAGAAACTAGTGGTACTCTCCGACTGTAACTGAGAATCTAGTGGTACTCTCCGACTGTAACTGAGAAACTAGTGGTACTGTCCGACTGTAACTGAGAATCTAGTGGTACTCTCCGACTGTAACTGAGAAACTAGTGGTACTCTCCGACTGTAACTGAGAAACTAGTGGTCCTCTCCGACTGTAATTGAGAAACTAGTTGTACTGTCCGACTGTAACTGAGAAACTAGTGGTACTCTCCGACTGTAACTGAGAATCTAGTGGTACTCTCCGACTGTAACTGAGAATCTAGTGGTACTCTCCGACTGTAACTGAGAATCTAGTGGTACTCTCCGACTGTAACTGAGAAACTAGTGGTACTCTCCGACTGTAACTGAGAAATTAGTGGTACTCTCCGACTGTAACTGAGAAACTAGTGGTACTCTCCGACTGTAACTGAGAAACTAGTGGTACTCTCCGACTGTAACTGAGAAACTAGTGGTACTCTCCGACTGTAACTGAGAAATTAGTGGTACTCTCCGACTGTAACTGAGAAACTAGTGGTACTCTCCGACTGTAACTGAGAAACTAGTGGTACTCTCCGACTGTAACTGAGAAACTAGTAGTACTCTCCGACTGTAACTGAGAAACTAGTGGTACTCTTCTACTGCCACTGAGAAACTAGTGGTACTCTCCGACTGTAACTGAGAAACTAGTGGTACTCTCCGACTGTAACTGAGAATCTAGTGG